>NC_143560.1:97987500-98290000 GCF_054136105.1 Typopeltis vanoorti | reverse complement strand
AATTATATTAATTAAATTTGATCACTGAAGTGGCAACACATGTAATTAAATAAGCTTAATTACACATTCAGTAACTTAGTTATACATATCATTAAGGTTCATATTTTAAGAGAAAATAGAGTAATCTGGCAAACAGATCATGACAGTATAATTCTAACTTTGAAGATGTTTGATGGTACATACATGAAAAAATTGCATGAGAAGGATAGAAATATAGGTCTAGAACACTCCATACCATATGCAGTTACAGGGAAAGCTGTCCTAAAATTTTAGACTAAGTATTCAGTAATGGCAATAAGTATGATTTTACTAATATTGAAAATCCATGGGAATCTGAACTTTAAATGAACATATTATTACTACTATCTACATGCTATCAGCTAGTCCCAAAATTGAGTATGACAATGAAATTTGCCAAAATGATGGTGAGAAGTTATTTCAGCATGTACTGATGGGGAGAGAGAAAGTGAAATGTTGGTGCCCTTGCACTCTATCCTGTATGTCCTTTTGCATGCTATTATTTAATTAGATTGGGAAAGTTCAATGGACTTCTACTGACTCTTTTGAAAAGTTATACAGAACATCTTCAAAATATCATAGTTTGTACATTCCTGATATAAAATAACTTTTTGTTATTTATCAGGACCTCAATATTGTTAGATCACTCCACCTAAATCTTGGCCTTCCTCTAGGTCTTTTCCCCTTCCATCCTAGCAGGAAACATCTATTTCCCTAACCTTTAACCCATTGTATTTAATCATTAACTGGTAGATTAATTCTGTTTGCACATTCTTGAATACTAACAATGTTAAGTTCCTTCTTAATATCTTCATTTTTCATGATTTTGTGTTGGTTTATTTAGAAGTATAACATATGCATAATCATTGAATATCTCCAATTTTGAATTGGGCTCAAAGCCACTTTCCTTCACATTATGATCCACATAAATAAATAGAAGCGGAAATAGCACATCTTTGATTTATAAGGATGGTCTGGAAAGTTCTTGGCCTCAACCATAGATGGCAACACCATCAGCAAGATTTTTTTTTTCTAAGTTGGTGGATGTGGCGTTTGCACACCACGGTGCTTGGCTGCACGAAGGAAGACTTGGTTTCGAGTCTAGTCGGCGACTAGAGGAAATTTTTCTAAGCCTTTTTTCGACCAGTTCCCGAGTTAGTCGATCTCTGGCACGGGCAAGCAGGTTTTTCCTCCCAGAAACTCGGGTTTTTCGTCCCGTAAACTCAAGAAAATCGACCGTAGAACCCATATTATTTCAGACATTAAATATATTGTGTTAGGGACCACGAGATGGCGGCACATTTGAGCCGTCTCTCTTCACTGTGTACCGCTTAATTAGTGATAGCCTTGGGCCATCTATCTCTGATTGGTACCAGTGGAGATTGAACTGCCCACTCAGTCTCCAAAAGTTAGATAGGGCTAAATGGCCTCGCCTACTCCCCGTATACGGGAATATAAAAAAAAAGGCGTTAGCTGATTTTTTTTTTTTTTTTTTTTTTTTAGAAGTTGGTACATCTGTCATAAGCATCTGTGTGAAATTGCAAGTCATTCTATCAAGTAGTTTGTTTTATACAGCTGTCTGAAGCTTGTCTGTAATCCCGTGAAATGGATAAAATTGAGTATCGTGCGGTTATAAAATTCTTTGTAAAAGGAGGTTTAACGGCAAAAGAAATTCATTCGAAGTTCATAAAAGTTTATGGGCACTCTTCTCCTTCATTTTCGACAATTAAGAAATTGGCTGCCGAGTTAAAATGTGGCCGTACCAGCCTCGAAGATGATCACGTGAAGGACGTCCAAAAAGTGTAACAACACCAGAAATCATTGATCAAGTGCATGATATTCTATTGGATGACCGGCAAGTTAAAGTGCGTGAAATTGCTGAGACTACAGGCATTTCAAAAAAACGTGTAGGATATATTTTGCATGACGAATTGCAAATAAAAAAGCTTTACGCAAGATGGGTGCCGCACTTGCTCACAGCAGATCAAAAATGCACTTGCATGAAAATCTCTGAACAGTGCTTGGAGTGTTTTAACAAGAATAAAACTGATTTTGTGCATAGATTTATTACTATGGATGAGACTTGGATTCACCATTGCACACCAGGATCCAAACAGCAGTCAGAACAGTGGACAGAATCTGGTTGTTCAGTGCCAAAGAAGACAAAGTCTGTTCCATCAGCAGGAAAGGTCATGGCATTGGTGTTTTGGGATTCTAAAGGCATTTTGTTTATTAATTATCTTGAAAATGGTAAAACAATAACTGGGGAATATTATTTCGATCTCTTAACCAGACTAGATGAAAAAAATTATGAGAAAAGACCTGGTTCGCAGAAGAAAAAAAATTATCTTTCATCATGACAATGCCCCTGCCTACAAAGGTGTTTTGGCAATGGGAAAATTAAGGGATCTGCACTATGAATTGTTGGAACATCCACCCTATTCTTCAGATTTGGCTCTCTCTCTGACTTCTAACTCTTCCTTACTGGTCAGTTTTTCTTCGAATCAAGAAGTGATTGCAGCTGTAAAGGGGTATTTTGCAGATCGTACTGAGAACCATTATATGGATGGGATAATGGTGCTGGAGCATCGCTGGAATGAATGTATTAGTCTTAAGGAGATTATGTTGAAAAATAAAAATAATTTTTAAATTATAAATTTGTTTTTTCATTGTTAGGCTGAGAACTTTTCAGACACCACCCTCATATCTGGTTTTACAAACCATCTTCCTGTATCTCTTCCATATCTAACTACTGACTTAACAAAAATATAGCTATAACATTTTGAACAGCTCTTTCCTCTTAACACTTAGTCATGTGCTTTTCCAGATTTGCAAAACTTAAATACAGATCTTTGTTATATTCTAATGTTATCTTGACTGTTCATGCTAAAGTAAAAAATCTGGTTCTAACAAATTCTGTTTAGCCTGAACATGTTTTGTTTCTCTTCATAATTTTTCTCAACCTCTTCTTAAGGATGCTGGAATACTTAGTATGGAAATTCTTTTATAATACTCGCATTCAATTTTTTTTTCATTTTTACAGCTGGAGTATGTAAAACCTGCTTCCTTTTTAAGTTTCTGATGACTGTTTTTAGCATATCAATACCATGGGGTAGTCTAAGAATTTTTATTAATTTTATACTTTTAACCTAGTCCAGAAACCCAGCTCTTGAGACTGAATATGAAACTTTTCAAGACACTTCAGGCTTCCAATAAGCATTGCTGGTGGTTGTTTCACACTGTATGATGAAATTCATCTCCCGTCTTCATTATATCTACTGCCAGCCTGGTTGGCTTATTGGTTAACATATCTGCTCTCCAACAACAGGTTGTGGGGTTTGAATCCCACCATAGGCACGGATGTTTGTCTTTAGGTGGGAAGTGAATTTCATTTGAGACCTGAAGTGGTTCGAAAAAAGTTCCATGTTTGGTCTCTTTAGAACAGGGTTTCTTGATTATGTAAAAAAATAAATAAAAGTACAAAAACATAAAATTAATAATAATAATAAATCCTTAGGCTGCCCACAATACTATAGGTTTACAAAACCATTCATGAATGGGAGCCACATAATAAAAAAAAAAATCCAGATTGCCATTCATTCCTCTTGAATTAATTTTCATTCACTGTTCATTTAACCTCTCTACTGGTCAAGGCGGATGAAATAGTGAGACCAACTTGCACTTCTTACCATGATATTCAATAGGTGTCACAGAATTGTATCTAGATTTATCTGGACACACACACACACACACACACACACACACACACACACACACACACACACACATATATATATATATATATATATATATACACACACGTCCTGGCCGATTGGGGTGTTAATAATCTTTCAAAGTAATTAATCCAGACAGCCAGGATATTTTTATCTTTAGTTTTTATATCCCTGTTATCATCCTATTTCCTCACATTATTTCAGTGCACCTTTTGATCTATTTGCTAAGAAGTCATTTTTTTTTTTCCTCCAATAATATTTGAGTACAGGCATCCTCTGAAAGTACTAAAAATTAAGAACTTCTATTGCATCGAATTTTACACGCTCTATCTGTTTGTAGACTATTCCTTTCCAAACAATTTTTTCATTTGGTTTATATTATAAATTAAAGATGCCAAGAATATAATTTCTTGGTTTCATCCAAATGTAAGCAAGTTTGCACGTGAATTCGCTTCATGACTGGGCTACTTGTTTATAGAGGCTAATGACTTCACATTAATTGCCTTAGTATCCCATAATGCAAAACATTATGGGAAAGGCCACTACCCAGACCGGTTTCGACCTTTATTGAGGTCTTGTCAGTGGGAGCCAGACCCCAGAGTGATACCAAGGTTGAAGTAATGCAGAAGTCATATTTCCATATACAAGTGGTGGCATCTTTAATTTATAGTATAACCAAGTGAAAAACTTTCTACATATATCTCTAATCCAGAGTATTTTAGCAATAAGGTGTGACATACGATGTATCATTTCTGGGTCTGGTTCCCACTGATGAGACCTCAATAAAGGTTGAAACCGGTCTGGGTAGTGACCCTTCCCATAATGCTTGGGAAGGGTCACTACCCAGTGACCCTTCCCAAGCATTATACATGTCTATAAGGATATGTGCATTGCATGTCCATATATACATGTCTATAAGAATATGTGCATTGCATTATGGGATGCAAAGTCCTACTAAGGTAATTGATGCAAAGTCATTAGCCTCTACATACAAGCAGCCCAGTCGTGAAGTGACTTCACATGCAAACTTTGTTTGCTTACACTTGGAATAAATGTATGATTATTATATTCATATACTATTATCATTAATAATATAATTTCTTGGCATTCTTTAATTTATTGCCAAACAAAATAGCCAGAGTTCACGAAGAACTGAAACAGGACCGAGATATCAGGGAGCCAGACCTTGAGATATCAGGAGTAAATGAAGCTTAGATAAGGTCTAAGGTGTCTAAAATGTTTGACTAATTTCTATATGAGAATCAGTGCCATCTACAACTGGACGTAATGGCACGTTTTGTTCGTGGATTTTTTGGTAGGGGAAGGGGTTAGTTATATGCTATTAGTTTACTGGTGACTTACGCAGGCCAAGAGGTGACCTTTCTAGACACTCTGATTACACTCCTGCCTGATGGATACATTCACCAGCATTCATCCCCCCTCAACAAAATGTATAAAAACCTTATATAACAGGTAAAAATTAATCAGTTCTGATAGTAGCGCCTTAACTATTGAACTAGACCACAATCCCAACACTTTATTAGCCAATGGTTACAACCCTCACAAAATCCAAATATATATTAAAACCCTGGAAGCGTCCCCCCCTTCAGAACAGAGATTATACAAAATCCATCACTATCCCATGTTTCCAGGGCACATCCAAAAAAATTAATAAAATCCTAAAGAAATACAACTTTATAACTACTTACAGACCACATATAAAACTGGCATCCCTTATCTACTCCACCAAAGACCAGCCACATTTCTCAGATCTACCAGGTCTTTTGCAATTGTAAACTGTCCTAGTATGGCCAAATAGGCAAGACAGCCAATATCAGAATTTCTGATATTGGGTATAAGTACATTGTACTTACTGACCATGCTTTGGACACCCATCACAGGATATGCTGAAAGAAGACCACTCTTTTGCATTGCAACAAAGACAAATATGGGAGGCTATTCTTGGAATCTGTTCCAGCCCTGAGAAACTTTCCAAACTTCAAAAAATGTGGGCACATGAAACCACCAAATTTAGCAAGCACTCATCCTCAGATCTTCAGCCCAATGGCTAAGACCATCCAATTTAGTCACCTTTCTTCAGCCTCATTTATCCAATGTTAGTGCCTGTAATGATCTCTGATGATGGTAATGTAACACTGCTGAAATATAGAAAGTATTATTTATAGTTATGATAATTAATATTCAGTATATGTTATAATTTCCTGAAAAATAATAGCTATGAATAGTTGACGCATGTTTCTACCAAGACAAAAATGAGTATCATATTGAAAATAATATTTGATGCTTTAAAAAGAATCAAAGTTGAGCACTTTCAGATTACACCTGTTCTCAAATATTATTGGAGAAAAAAAAAAAAAAAAAAAAAATTTCCTAGCAAATATGTCAGATGGTACACTGAAAGAATACAGAAGAAAAATGTAACAGCACAAGTAGCCAACATGAAACTGCCCCAAATTTGGGAAGCACTCATCCTCAGATCTTCAGCCCAATGGTGACAACCATCCAATTTAATCCAATGGAGTGCACCATTTAGTATTCTAAATTTGGGGCAGTTTCATGTTGCCTTTCTTCAGCCTCATTTTTGCCGGTGTGCACTTATCATTGCATTTTTGGAAATTATGGTGACAACTACTGTGTTTGAATAAAAACTTTAGTTTACTATTACTAAAATTTTACAATTCGACGTTTCGACCTTTATGTCAAGGTCATCTTCTGGAGCGTACAAATATACACAAGAAACAAGCTATACTACAATCATACTGGTTCGTTAAAGACACTGACTAACCGCTATCACAATTGTTGGCCTGACCTCTGGTGAAAAAAAAAAAATTATACATCAACGCTCGAGTCCTATTATTTGTGTTGTCTACTATATACATATATTAACATCATTCTAGCCAATTGGAGTGGAATGGTTTCTAATAATAGCAGATTGGCTAGAGTCCTGACTTATGTTGAATCTTTCAAATTAGGTTGGCTGAATGTGTGCCATCCAGATCCTTGGAATTTTCATACCATCTTTATTGTTGATATTTGGGTGGTTTATCAGGATTTCGCAGGATTCTTTAAATTTTCTTTCATACCAGGTTTTTGTGCGGTGTAAGGAGCAGGTGCTTTTCCAGTTGATTTGACCTTACACCAAATCAACTGGAAAAGCACCTGCTTTTCCAGTTGATTTGATGTAAGTTGATTTTCCAGTATGACGATATCACTGTCAATATTAAAATTTTTTGACTTCCACCATTGAAATATTTGTATCATGGATGAGCCAAGGATTTTTAAATCATTTTGTTTGAATATTTTTAATTTATTTTCTTTACATAATATGAAAATTCTGCTCTAGAGATCAAACATGGAACTTTTTTAAGCCACTTAAGCTGTGCTGTAATTGAGATAGTGGTCTTACACCAGGTGATGAAGTTCATGTATAACCTCAAAACATTTACAAATATCCAAGCTCGTGGAAAGAATTGAACTTGCAGCCTGTTGGTTGGAGAGTGAATATGCTAACCATTCAGCTAATGGGCTAGGCAAACAAGGCCAAACTATGTCTTATTAATGAAGTCAATGACTTTTATGGATTTGTGTACATCTTTATGTTGGAACATGGTATTAGTAATGAATAGAAATCCAGTGAGGTACTTACCATTATTATTAACTTTGCAGCTTTACTCTTTCTCTAGGTTTTGTGTCAGGTTTCATATATCTATTACAGTTCTCCAACAACCAGCTTTTCTATCTTCTCTAATGATTTAGGCAATTTCTTTCTTACTAGAGCCTTCCTTGGGACCATAGGCACAAATACGTCTCATTGTTCTGTTCTCCTTTTGAAATTGGTCCACATAGCTGATATTAGCTGCCATTAATTTATCATATGTTTAGTGTTGAATACTCTTCTAGTTATTATTTAGCAAAATCGAATGTTTTAAATATTCTTTGTCTCAGTAACACTAACTATGTTGACATGGTACCTCTCTAATTTTTCTGCTCCACTTCTTTCCTTCTGATACTGAGCTTGTTTCAATAGCTGACTTCTTGCTGATTACCCAATTTTCCTAACAAAAAAACAGCAGGGGTTATGTTAAAGTAAGCAATGCACCAACTGCCATGACATTTCATCATGTTTTTTTTTGGTCTAAGCCAGTACAAGATACAGTGTAGTTAGCTAAGTCCCAAACTGCCAGCCCATCATTGTTTGCCCATTATTCAAATGGGCAAACAAGGATGAACAATGGGCAAATAATGGATACCCACAGATGGGATGCGCGATCAGAAGGTTTCGTGAGGACTGGACACTGAATTAAATCAGCACCCTTGGTCGACTCTTCATTGCTTAAAGACTATATCAAGTTCTCCTCTCAGTTATCTGTCTATCTTTGACCTTTAAGCATCCACTGTAAAAAAACATGTATAGGACAGGTTAACAAACACTCACTGTTTATCTGTAGTGTAATTTGTATCACTAAGATGATACTCAAAAATATGAGGGATTTGCAGAATTAAATATATAGTTGCTTTATGCTTAAATTTAGTTAATATGATTTTCCTACAAGTTAGAATTCCTCAAGTGTATAATTGTTTTGTTATTAATAGATTTCAGCAGGTGGAACCACCATTTCAAAATGCCAAAGTGATTTCTTCTGCTAACGAATGTTCAAAGTTCTCTGCAGATCAGTATAGGGAAAAGCTCTATCAGGTGCGAAGAAAGAAATTTAATGCATTTATTTTATGTGTTGTGTATATATTATGGCATGAAAAGATGTCTGTTTTTTAAAAAAAAAACATAAACAAATCAAAAGAATTTTGTTATTTGTGTTAAATTTTTTTTATGATTCTGCAGTGATTTCTAAGTAATAGCCATTAAACTTCATAGTTTCTTTTAACAGTTCAACTTAAAGTCCACTCCATTCCATTCCTACTGTATGCATTTCCTACAAAAATTCCATTGTCACAGACGTTTGGATGGATAATTCCCCACATACAGCTGTTTAACACCTCTTCACACTTTTGGCTCTGAAATCATCATCAAATTCTGGACATGTACCATCAAGGGTGTACAGGATATGATAGTACTACATGAAAAACTTACATCATTACTAACTTCCTATCCACAATTTTCCTCGAAATCAATCTGTTACCTGTCAAGACTCCAACATTATCCGATCTTATATTTCTATCTTCTAAGACACTTTTTACCGTATCAATCCACCTATATCTTGTTCCCCCTCTGGGTCTTTTTCCTGCCAACCTGGCAGTGAACATTCTGTTTAAGTGACCATACCACCTGAGATTAGCTCTGCTTACACATTCCTGGATGCTAACAATGCCAAGTTCTTTCCTAATAGCCTGTTTTTAATATGATATTGCCATTGATGCCATCTGTTCATGCCTCTAATCTTTCTCACGACTTCCATATCTGTGATCTCTAGTCTTTGGTCAAGTGTTTTACTTCTAACCCAGCTCTAAGATCGAGAAGTTAAAATTAGTTTGAACACTGTCTTGTATACACTAATTTAGTATTTTGACTAATTTCTCTCTTATTCCATATAAATTTATCATTTGACTTCCTATCGTACCAGCTTTATCGATTCTGTTGTCTATTTTCATATTTAATTTACCACCTTCACTAAAAATTGAGCCTAAGTAGCTGAAATGTTTTACTTGTTCTATAGGTTCTCCATTCACAATGCAGTTCATATTTTCAATGCTTCTGCCTATTTTCATTGTCTTTGTCTTGTTACTGCTGACCTTCATATCATGTCTATTACAACAGTTTAATTTAATGAGGGAATCTTGCAGACTTGTAGTGGATTTATTTAAAAGTATAACGTCATCTGCATAAAGCAAAGAGCTGACATTAACATCTCCGATTTTGATATCAAGTTTAATACCACTTTCCTTCTTAATGTGATCCGTATAGATAATAACAGAGGGTAATGTACATTTTCGTCTGACACCAGATTTAGCATTAAACCATCTTCCTTTACTTCCTTCAATTCTAACTGCTGACTTACAACACAAATAAAAACTAAGTATTGCTTGTTATAATGATCCATTGACACCATACTGTAGTGTGTTGAATAGTTTCTCTCTTGGCACCCTGTGACATACCTTTTCCAGATCTACAAAACTTAAATACAGATCTTTATTATATTCCCAAGATTTCTCAACTATTTGTCGTAAAATGAAAATCTGTTTCTGACAGCCTCTATTTAGCCTGAATCCAGCTTGTTCTTCACCAAGCTTGTCTTCCACAGTCTTAAAACTATTTGTTTTAAAGTGAAAATTTCATCTTGATAACCACTATTTGACCTGAACCGAGCTTGTTCTTTGCCAAATTTCCTTCCACAATTTTTTTAGCTGTGTCTCAAGTATTTTACCATGAACACTCAGTAGGGAATTCTCACATTCAGATTTATTTTCCATTTTATAGATGTTACTATCAGATTTTACAGTGCAGCTACTGTAAAACTTTTATACCTCCATGTTTGAGCATTTCTGGTTTTTGATGACTTTCTACTTTGAGTATTGATATGTACTGATTGCATTCCTGTGGAATGTTTTCCACCATGCTGTCACTACTAGTTTCTTTTGGCAATCTTTCAAAGTAATTACTTCAGATACTTAAAATATCTTCAATTTTCATGTTACCTTTATCACTTCGTTTGCCTTTTTGATAATTATTTATCTTTTATATTCTTACTGAACTCTTCCTGTAGATTAGCTCTTACATTTTTGTCTGTATTATTTTAGGGCATCTGCCAACTTACTTACCAGGAAATCTCTGCAAGCTTTCCTAAATCCTTTGTATTTCTTGTTCTGATCTAGCATGAAAATATCATGCCGTTATGTTGTAATATGGTGTTGGTAATAACTCGTCCATGTCAACACAAATTCAGTAGGTACTTATCATTATTATTAGCTGTGCTCTTTTTCTATATATCTTGTAATCTCCTACTCCTACTCTGCTGTTTAGATCTCCACAATGGACCAACTTTTCCTTTTTTTCTTTGTGTCAGCTGTCTTCTCATAAAATTCCTTCGCTTCTTCCTTAGTGGAGCCTTTTGTGGGACCTTAGGAACTAATGTCTCACTCATTCTGATACTTTCTCAATCACTCTCTGCTTGATGTTGCTTGCCATTCAAGAAGATTATCCTCATATTTAGTGTTGAATATTATGGCTACTCCTTTTCCTGGGCATTACTACCTGTGTTGATTAAACAAATCTCATCTGTTTTTGTCAAATTTATTTTGGTAACACCTCTTATGTTGATCTGGTACTTATCTATTTCTTCTGCTAGTTCCCTTTCTTTTCCATTGATGTTGCCAATCTTCAGCTCTGCTGATGTTGAGTTGGAATTTGTTCCAGTATCTGGAACAAATTCCAGAGCTGTTTGTTCTGGTTCTCTGACAAAAAAAAAAAAGGGCTTTGTTTAACTGGGCAATACCCCAGTTGGCATGAAATTGCATTATGTTATGTCATATTAATTTTTAGTTTTAGCCCACACAGAATAAAATCTTGTCAACTAAATCCCCAATTACCAGCCCATCCTCATTCATTCAGTTGGTTGAGGATTGGACATTAGGTCAGAATCCCTAGTCAGTTCTCCACATTCCCTATAGAGGTTTCCTTCCAGTTATCCAGCTTTGACCGTGAACACCCCCCCCCACCCCCAGAACACTTCATTAGTGGGAATATTGCTTGCTTATTACTCTTTACACCTATGAGGTGCATGAGGCCACAGTGGGAATATTGGACTACATAAACTTCTTGACAAGATGCAGCAATGTTACAAAATAATAAATTTACATTGTACATTTTCAATAATACTAGCTAAGGTAAACAGATTTGCACTGAATGAACATCATATTTCAAGCATTTCCATAATTCAAATATCTTTTTAAGTGTTATCAACCCTTCTACTATCGAAAAGCATTTCCCTGTTAGAAGTCATGACACAAACATTAAATGAAATGTACTCTTATGATGAGAGTGGTGAGATTTTTTTTTCACTCTTCCAACTACATACACTATACAAGGGGTGATGCAACTAAAATTTCTCTAAAAATTCTTAATGCTGCAGAGGAGAGAAGTTTGGCTCATGATGGTCTTTCTCTCACAGACTCATTATGTTCTGTACCTCTTCAAGTATTCCATGCTGCAGGGTACTGGCAGCCATCATTCTTCTCCTTTCTGTTACACCCCTGTTAAAACAAGAGCAGCAGCTGCCTAACATTCTTTTTCAGCACAACTGCAAACACATCAAAACTACTTCTCTTCCTCATTTATTCCATCTACCTGTTCTCTGCTACAACAATTACAACCTACATCAACTCTTCAAGAAAAATGTCAATGGATTTCTTCTTGAACCCCCACCTGCATCCTGTACATGCCATTGATGCACTTATTGGTTTTTTTTTATCTCTTGTGCGTATGTGTGATATAATTTTCACTTGGTTTTGGATATACATGATTAAAAACAGTAGATATGCTAATCAGATGACTTTACTGAGCAAAAATAATTTCATCCAATTCAATCACTTGTTGGAATAGTGGTAATTCCTCTCGAATATTTGAGAGAGAGAGCCACAATATATGAGGGCTGTTCAATAAGTAATAAGACTATTTTACTGTCGCGAGACCACTCATCACAATATTAATTCCTGTGGAATAAAGAAATATTGCTGTCTGTATTAACAAAAGAGGTTGATAGATGGCGTATAGAGGCTGATGTGCCAGAGTGTCACGTGACTAAATGCAAGCTTGTTTCGGCGCGCCTACCAACCGCGACCAGTCGTCGAAATTGAAGCATCCTTGGAACAGCATTATGCGATTAAATTTTGTGTGCGTTTGCAAAAATCGGCATCGGACCCTTTTAACGTGATGCTTTTCATGATGAAGCAATGTCGAGGGCAAGTGTTTTTCACTGGCATAAAACTTTTAAGGAAGGCAAAATGTGGAAGATCTTGAATGTGAGGGAAGACCTTCAACGTCCATCACAGAGACAATGATCAACTCAGCAGCGATTATGAAGGAGGATCGCAGAATTACAGTACGCCAGCTGCATGTTGTCCTGAATATTTCTGTGGGAAGTGTTCACTCAATCATGGCTGAACATTTGGGACTGAAATGTGTTTGCGCCCGATGGATTCCCAAACTCTTGACACCGGAGCAAATGCAGCATCAAGTGGATGTGTGCACAGAATGGAAGACTGGAACAAGAAGGCAACAACTTCTTAAAATGCATCATTACAGCAGATGAAGCTTGGTTGTATCACTATGACCCTACAATGAAACAACAAAGCAGTGAATGGAAGCATCCATCTTTGCCTACCCCCAAGAAAGCAAAAACTAAAATCGGCTGGTAAAGTTATGACCATAATGTTTTTTTTGACTACGAAGACATTGTTTACCAACACGCTGTAACCCGGGAATACTGTAAACGGCTCATACTATGCGGATGTTTTACGGACAATGGTACAGCACGTCAAAAGGAAGCGAAACAGGTTTTAAGAAGTTGTTGCTGAAGAATGGCTACATATTGCTGGTTGTGTAGTGGACGTTTTGCAGAAGAACAACATAGATATCCTACCACACCCTCTATACAGTCCTGATCTCGCACCGTACGATTTCTGGCTGTTTCCTCAGCTCAAGAAACCACTAAGAGGCCGCCATTTCGAAAGCAACAAAGCATGTGTAAAAGCTGCGGAGGCGGTTTTGAAAGAACTCTCAAAAAACGGACTTTCACATGTGTTTAAGAAGTGGATGCAACGTTGGGACAAATGCATCGCATCTTACGGTAGTTACTTCGAAAAAGACCATGCAAATGATGACGATTAAAGGTAATCTGTTTTCTGTATAAATACATTCTTATTACTTATTGAACAGCCTACGTATATCAGCAATCGTTTATTAATCCTGTTCTTCACTTTTTTTTTCACCTAAGAAGTGTTTATTCCATTTGTACTCTTTTTTTTTCTTTGAAAATTATACTTTGTCACATTTTGTTGTAAAAATTGTTGCAACTATTTCTACGTTATTTACCACATTAAAAATATGTATCCTTTCTTATGTTACAAAAGATGATAGAAGAAAGCTTGCCATCTGTTCCTCCATCTAATGGAATTGGTGAGTGTTTTTCCTAAATTATTCTATATGGTGGTAGGGTCAGTATTTACAATGAACTGATATTCTGCCTTTCTGAAATGTAAAAACATTTACGTTATTAAATGTCACACCCAAAATATTTTTAGAATAATTTAATGAATATCTACATGTAGATTTAATTCTAAGATTATTGTTCTTCAGGTGATCTATATAGAAATACTAGTATAGATATTTCAGAATGTGCAGAGAAAGATTAGGAAATATTTACTGTAATAAACAACAAAGCGAGCTTCAAATATTGTATTTCCTCAGTCAGTCTAGTAAACAGTGATGTTAAGTAATTTCACAAATCTCTTACAGTGAGAGATGAATTTTTGTGAGACCTGTTTGGCTTATTAAAAGTGTGCTAAACATATGTTTGTAAATGACATATCAAATAAATTATATATTTGGTTTAATCCTTTCTGCAAATGTAAACAAAGTTTGTACCTGAAGTAATTTCAGGACTAGGGCAACTCATGGCAAAGGTGACTTCACATCACTTGCCTTAGTATCCCATAATGCAAAGCACATCTCTTTGTAGATATGTATAATGCTGCATTAAGGAAAGGGTCACTACCCAGACCATCGACATATCAAATAGTACTAAAGGTATGGTGTAACATTTGGTATACAATCTCCAGAAAAAGAGACTCTCTTAACAAAATATTATAATTATTTTACTATTGACATGTGTGTGGAGGGGGGGGGGGGGGGCTTTTAAGGGGCACATTGCAAACAATTCATTTAAATTGCATGCTGTTTGAATTTCTTTTGTACAAATCCTTTTAAAAGAACTAATAAGATTAAATCATAGTGATCAACTGAGCTACTGAATTCTGCCTCAGTAGCTTGCATGATAAAAGCCATTGCTTGTTTACTTGCAAAGGCTGCAGGTTCTACTCCCATCCCATGTAAGGGATGTTTGTAGAAACCTTTTCTAGACAGGTTTGTCTTTATTTGTTTAATTATGAAATATGCTTAATTTATAACCTAGACACAAAATGCATCACCATTGACTATGTTTGTTATAATTCAGTCTATGGACAGGTTTGGAGAAACTGCTGGTTGCACTTGATTGGGTCTGGCATAAAGACTTGCTTACTAGACTACCATCTTATATTCTGCTATCTACTCTTTACATTTGGGTTATTTGCTATGATTATTCACTGTGTTATGGTGGACTATTTTCCTCTCTGGCAAGGCCCTGTATTTTCATATACTCTTCCTCCTGTGCATAAGTTTTTTTTTTTTTTTTTTACTGACTTACACTTCTAGTCTTTCCTGGTACAAAAACATATTACATTATCCTCCCAGTTTTTTTAAAATAAGCGTGTGTGTGTGTGTGTCTGAGATGCACACACAGTTTTTTAATTATTGAGTCTGTTATGGAATTAATTTTAAGATTTTTAATTATGTCACTATTTCTTTTTTATCTAATAGGGTTAGTTTTTCTAAGGAATTTCATTTCTATGCGTGAATTCTCTGTATATCTCTTTCCTGAAGGTCCAGATCTCACTTCCATAGAACATTGTAAGTTTGGCTATTGTTCTGTAGATTCTAAGTCTTGTGTGTTTCTGTACATCGTTAGGTTTAAAGGTTCTGTTAATTACTCCAGTGATTTTTATAAAGTTTGTCATCTTAAAATCAATATCTATTTCATTTATGTAAGATAGTTTACAGCCTAAGTATTTAAAATTATTAACTTGTTCTATTATTTATTACTATTTTACTTCTGACAGGGTTATTTCCGTGAAAAGCCATGACTAGTTTTCTCTGTTAAGTTATAGATTGCTTTCTGCAGTTCGTCTTCAGTCTTCCCAAAGATGATCTGATCATCAGCAAAAAAAAGTAGTGTGTCTATTTTTGTATATCGATTAATTTGGAAGTCACATGTATTTACTTCTCTCCATTTTTTGATAATAATGTCCATATATATGTTAAATAATATGGGTGATAAAGGACAGCCTTGACGGACTCCTCTATTTATTGGCTTCTAAAAGATATGGTATTATTTTGCTTTATTGCTATTTCATTATTATGGTATATGTTCAATAGAGCATTGTACAGTTGGTTTGGAATGTGATATTCCTTTAGAGTTTCCTATAGTTTATTTCTCAAAATTTTGTCAAATGCTTTTATATAATCAATGAAAGCTATGTGTTTCAATATTGTATTCTCTGTTTTGCTATAATTATTTGTAAAATAAAAGCCGAGTCTATATATGATCTTCCCTTACGGAATCCTTTCTGTTCTTCTGACAGCTGTGATTCTATATATAGGATGTTAATTTATTGTTAGCATATTTGCATAGATTTTATATGCAAATCCTATCAGCCTCCTATATTGAGGAGGCTGATGCCACGATAGTTATTGCAATCTGTTTTTTGAGGGATTTTCCTGCTTTATATATTTGGTTTATAAGTTTTAGGAATCTGTTATTAAATTCTTTCCCTGCAAATTTAATAATCTCAAACTAGATAGCTTCAAATGTGCTATTTTCATTGACCTCCAAGTGAACTCCTACTCTCTTTGGTTGCAGTACATCAGCTATAATCAATAATGCTCCTCCCTACCATTCTTTTCTCTCTGTCTTCCTTGAAAACACTACCCTTCACATTCTGTTAGCCATATCTCACTAATGCCAATAACCTTTGGCCAAATCCAAGGACTACGTTTATGCCTTTCTTTTGGTGTTACACGATGATCAGCATTCATTTTAGAAATTATGGACTTTACAACGTGTTATAAATAACTATTTTAATTTCCCAACTCTAGTTATTACGATGTCCGGATTTGATTTTAGTGATTTCATCAGTTAAGAGCTGATAAAGGAAGTGCCACCATTATTTTAAACTGAACCACGTATTTAGAAAAAATGAATCTGCTACTCTTGAACAATAGCACATACCAACTTGTTAACTATGACCCAACCAATAGAATAAAAAAGAAAACAGAGAAACTACTTAAATCAGTTACTACATGGCCCGAAGATAGTCAAAAAATTACTTCTGTACTACGCTCGTTCCCTGAGAATTTATGGTCTACCAAAGATACACAAACAAAACACACCATCCAGCCGATAGTCAAAGGTATAGACAGCCCGAATTAGGCAGCAACACTCAAGGAGTTGGTAGGTCATTTTCCCCTCCTATATCAGAAACACAAAACACTTCATAAACATAATCAAAGACATTACATTAGAAAAAGATGATGATTTATTAGTCAGTTTTGATGTCTCTGCCCTCTTTACAAATGTCCCAATCAATGATACAATTCTTCTTTTACAGAACAAATTCCCTCCAGTATTACGGTGCTCTTTGCGCATGTATTACGTTCTGATTATTTTGTATAGCAAAACGCTTTCTATCTACAAAAATGAGACACAGCCATGGGCATGCCATTATCCCCCCCATTGCTAACTTTTATGTGGAACATTTTGAGCAACGTGCTCTAGATTTCTCTCCTTTAAAACCCAAAGTCTGGCTTAGATACGTTGACGATGTTTTCACGATCTAGCCCCACAGCCGCTAGACACTTTCCTTAGCTGCCTAAACAAACAACACAAACGCATACAGTTCACAATTGAGATTGAAAAGCAGAATACACTTCCGTTTCTAGATACACTTGTCACACGTCATCCTTCACTGTTTACTGAAAACCAACACACACTGGCCAATATATACACATAAACTCCTACCACCACCCAACACAAAAACTAGGCGTCATTAAAAAAACAGGGCTTCAAAGATTTGCTCCAATGAACAAGCGCTTAAAGATGAATTTAAAGTTATCGGCAATACTTTTCTAAAAAATGGTTACAATCATAACACTATTAACAAAATTCTCTACAAGACTTCAATAAAAAACAAAGATAAACCAGACTACAATAAACCTATAACCATTCATTACATTAAAGGGACATCAGATAAAATAAACAGAATGCTACAGAAATACGACCTCAAAGCCACCTTTAAACCTCCTGCAAAATTAAAAAGTTTACTCAACTCATCCAAAGACCCACTCCCTCTGCTGGCCCACCCTGAGTATATCTTATTTATAGCACCTGTAATCTACCATATATAGGGGAAACAGGACACACAATTTCTATCAGGCAAAAGGAACATAAACGGCACATTAAATATAATAATTATGGTGAAGCTGGCCTTTCTGATCATGCCCTGAACACTTTACATAGAATTGACTAGAAAAGCACCAGTTGTTTACATCACACCAAAACATGGTATGAATGTAAATTTAAGGAAGCCTGTGAGATTCTTATCAACCTAACCTGAACAATAATGATGGTCTAAAAATCCCAAGCATGTGGAAGGCACATATTCTACCCACGGAACCTTTCTCCCTAAGAGTTAACTATAAACAGGACTGTAGATAATATCCAGAATCTTAAATCTAATATAACGATTGTCATGTAGGACATCATTGTTACTGAAAGGATGTTTCTCTTAAATGGAATTTAGCATTGATGTAGTTTCTAAATAATTAATTTTTTTAATTTTATTATATTTTCACTAGAGGTCATGCTAGTAGAATAACCGTTGATCAGATCATTGTTTCTTTAGCATATTGTATGAAATGTAACTCAGCTTGCCCTTGGATATTAGTATATACTCCAGATGATGACCTTAATATGAAGGTCGAAACATTGAGAAATTAAAATAGATATTTATAACACGGTTGTAAAGTCCATAATTTCTAAAATGAATACATTTATGCCTCTTAGATAAGCAATGCCCAAAACTCCTCCCCCTTGTTCCGAATGCCCTTGGCATTAAGGTACATAAATTATAATAGCTCCTTAAGTCCACTGCTGTCCTTTTATTTTTCATATAGGCATGTGATTGACAAGACTGATCCTCTTCAGTTACCTGTGCATAGTTTGGTGAGATATGGGTCAGGAACAACCTTCATTAAATTCTTCAGTCAATCGCTGCACACAGAAAGTTATGTTTGTTCGTACAAGCCTTCTCAGACACTGGTGATGTCATTCCTGACAGATTATCTTAGGACCACAAGCCTCTTAGATAAGCAATGTGAGTTATTTTTCTACTGATTAAACACCCAGAATATCTCAGCTTTTGAGAAAACAGTCAGCCCTGCTGTTTTCAAAATCGTGGCTCCAGCCAGACGAGCACACACAATAAGGTCCTTTGTTTTTCCCATTGTGATCACCTTTATTGACAATTACTGATCAGCAGCATTTTTAAATATTGCCTAGAACACGTGGTGACATACATGACCATGTATTTTGCATATATGCTGCGTAAGTAACATTTACCTAGATCTCAATAAAGGTTTCTAATTCAGTGGCCAGTATATGTAGTTTGTTACCAGTGATACTAACTTAGGCATTCTACACATTTTTACACTACCTTTCTGGTATCTATGTACTCACTCAACAGCTTCCCCAATTTCATTTCATTCAGTGATGCTTTTCCAGACTCATCAAATTCCTGCCATGTACCCACAAGGGATGTACAGGATATGACAGTACTACATGAAAAAATTACATCATTACTAACTTCCTATCTACAATTTTCCTCCAAATCAGTCTGTTACTTGTCAAGACTCCAACATTATCAGATCTTATATTTCTATCGTATCAATCCACCTATATCTTGGTCTTCCTCTGGGTCATTTTGCTGCCAACCTGGCAGAGAACACTTGCTTTGCTAATCATTCCTTATCAATTCTATTTAAGTGACCATACCACCTCATATTAGCTCTGCTAATGTATTCCTGGATGCTGACAATATCAAGTTCGTTTTTAATATGATATTGCCATTGATGCCATCTGTTCACGCCTCTAATCTTTCTCAGGACTCTCATATCTGCGGTTTCGTGTTTTATTTCTGATCTAGCTCTCAGATCCATAAGTTAAAACTGGTTTGAATACTGTCTTGTATACAGTTAATTTAGTGTTCCGACTAATTTCTCTCTTATTCCATATGAATTTATTCAATTGACTTCCTACCATACCAGCTTTGTTGATTCTGTTGTCTATTTCATTATTTAATTTACCATCTTCACTAAAAATCGTGCCTAAGTAGCTGAAATGCTTTACTTGTTCTACAGGTTCCCCGTTCACAACGCAGTTGACATTTTCAACAATTCTACGTATTTTCATTGTCTTTGTCTTTTTATTGCTGAGCTTTATACCATATATATTACAACAGTTATTCAATTTAGTCAGGGACTCTTGCAGACTTGTAGCAGATTTATTTAGAAGTATAACATCGTCTGCATAAAGCAGACATTAACATCTCCAATTTTGATATTATGTTTAATACCACTTTTCTTCATAATGTGATCCATATAGATAATGAATAACAGAGGGGATAATGTACATCCTTGTCTCACACCAGATTTAACATTAAACCATCTTCCTGTACTTCCTTCAATTCTAACTGCTGACTTACAACTCAAATAAAGACTAAATATTGCTTGATATAATGCCCCATTGACAATATATAACTGTAGCGTATTGAATAGCTTCTCTCTTAGCACCTCATGTGCCTTTTCCAAATCGACAAACTTAAATACAGATCTTTGTTATATTCCCATGATTTCTCAACTATTTGTCGTAAATGAAGATCTGATCCTGACAGCCTCTATCTGACCTGAATCCAGCTTGTTCTTCACCAAGCTTCTCTTCCCCAATCCTTCTCAACCGTTTCTCAAGTATACTTGCATATATCTTACCAGGAACACTCAGTATGGAAATACCTCTGTAATTCTCACATTCCATTTTATTTCCCTTTTTATATATGGGTACTATGAGAGCTCTACTCCAATCATCGGGAATTTGTCCCTCTGTCCAATCTTTCTGAACTATGCAGTGCAGCCACTGTAAGACTTTTATACCACCATACTTCAGCATTTCTGGTCGAATATCATCTACTCCTGCTGCCTTTCCACATTTCAAGCCTTTGATGACTTTTTCTACTTCAAGTATGGATATGTATTCCTGACTGGTATGCCTGTTGAGTGTTTTTTTACCACTGAGTTATCACTGCTTGTTTCATTTAGCAATTTTTCAAAGTAATTACTCCATACTTCAAGGATATCTTTTTCTCCCGTTTTCATGTCACCTTAATCATCTCCTTTTAACACTTTCACTTAGCACTCTTTCCTCCATTCCTAAGCTTCTTCAACAATCTCCAGAATATCTTACCACCTTCTTGATATTTATTTTCTATATTCTTGCCAAAGTCCTCCCATGACTTTTATTTAGCTAGTTTTACAGTGTTTAGCTTTCTTACATTTGTCTCTGTATTCTCTAAGAGCACAAGCTGACTTATTTGACAGGAACTTTTGATAAGCTTTCTTCTTTTCCTTCACTGCCTCTTTAACTTCCTGTGTCCACCATGGAGTTCTGATTTTTCTATCCTTGCTGACAACCTCACCACATGCCTCTCTGGCTGAATCAATTAGTGATTTGGTTGCTGTTCTCAAACTCTTTCATTTTTTCTTCAATAAACTTTGTGTATTGTAGTCTACAGTTCACATCTGAGAGCTGCTCAACTTTTATTCGCTTTAAAACTTTCTTACATGTCATTCTTTCAATATGAAATTCAATTTTATCCTGCTCAAGACTAAATAGTGATCGCTTCCAATTTCAAATCCTCTGTACACTCTGGTGTCCTGCACTTGGGTGAAAACATCACTATCATCAATGAGACTGTTCTTATTCCTTGCTTCTTCTCTCCATGTGAATTTGTGCACATTTTTATGTTGGAACATGATGTTAGTTATAACCAGTACATGTCCTGAGCAGAAATCCAACAGGTACATGCCATTATTATTAGCTTTGCACTTTTCTCAAAATAATTTTGTATGTCTGACAATCATTTCGTACTCTGCTATTTAGATCTCCAACAAGGACCAACTTTTCATTTTTTATTGTGTCAGTTGCTTTCTCTAAAGCCTCAAAAAAATTCCTCCATAGTAGAACCTTCTGTGGGACCATAAGCACAAATAAGTCTCATTGTCCAATTCCCCATTCTGATATTAGCCCACATCACTCTACTTGAGACTGCCTGCCATTCAAGAAGATTAGCCTCATCTTTTGTGTTGAATACTATGGCTACTCCTTCTTTTCCTTGATTGTCATTGCTTGAATATAACATTTTGTATTTATTGTTCAGCAAAATCTCACCAATTTTTGGCTTGTTTGTTTGTTTCAGTCACCCCTATTCTGTTGATCTGGTAGTTATCTAATTCCTCAGCTAGCTCCATTTCTTTGCTATTCAGGCTTCTTATGTTGATAGTACTGATCTTTAACTCTGGTGATGTTGAGTTGGGGTGTGCTTTCAGATTTGTTCCAGTAGCTGACTTTTCGCTTTTCACCCTGGTGAAACTCAACGGGGGCCTTGTTTAACCCGGCAACGCCCCAGCTGGCATGAAATTTTGTCATGTTGTACCATCATTTTGTATTTTGGTTTAAGCCAATAAGAATACAATTTGGTCGGCTAAATCCCAAATTGCCAGCCCAGCAATCGTTCATTCAGTATCCAGGTAGATACCCAACAGGATGCACCACAAGAAGGTGAGGATTGGACATTAGGTCAGAAGCCCTGGTCGGTTCTCCGCATTCCTTTATAGGCTATGTGGAGGTCTCCTCTCAGTTATATAGCTTTGACCCTTAAGCACCCCAGACTCTGAATGCGAAATCCATTCAAATATAAACCATCTTGTATTAGTCCTTTCATCTGTCAAGCTCACTCCACACATCCATAAACTTCATATTATTCCTTTTGCATAACCTGTACATCAGCTCATTCACTATCATTGCCCTCTTTCTTAACTCACTCTTTCCTTTTGCTTTTCAGTAACTCTTTCATCCTCCCTCGTGCCATACTTGCTTCCTTTCAAATCATTTGTTCCAGCCCAAACAATCAACTATTTCACTTTATCTTTTGCATTCTAATAGCTTCACTAACATTAATTTTTGCACATGGGAAACATGATTTTTCCCTTTCTCATCAAGCACAACTCTTAAAATAGAATTGCCATACAAGACTCTCCTTAATTTTTCTTCTCTCTTAGCCAAGCATTCCTTTCTCTTTTCTTGTACTTCTTTTTTTCTGTTCTAGTTGTTTCTGCATATGCTGTAGCTCACACTTCATCTTGTGTATCACTCCATGTAACCACAGTTTGTTTCTTATTACAGTCGACTCTTCATTCTTTTCAAATGCCGTATTACTATTTCTTTGATCATCTCTCTTAATCCTGTCTCCTGCTACATTGTCACACACATTTCCTCACACGTTCTCTGTTACATCTACCACTTCAATCTTTCATCCTGACCTGCGCTTTTGACACACACTCTCCCCACCACTTTTGCAGACATTGCACTGAACAAAGTTCCTCTAGTTAAATGCCTTAAAAAATGATGCTTTGGATCAGTGTCCAGTGCCACACTATGCAACTTACTGTGCAGAATGAGTTATACCGGCGATATTTAAATAAAAAGTTTAATTTAAATATAATTAACACCATAGTACAATCTAGTTCTAATAGAATTTTAAACTAATATTGCTATTTTTTCTAAGCTAAACAACTTAGCTTGTGGAGCTGTCTAGACATCGGTCTTCTAAGAGATGTTACCTATCACCAACCAATCACTGGTATTTTTATATAACTGATGAAATATTTATTAAAGCTACAGTCTTCTGTTTGTGTAAATGTAATGTTTTTTGTTGTATTGCAATTAAAACTAAATGGCTGATAAGATCAGATTTTTTATTTTACAATCATGAAATTAATACAAGAATCTGTTTGTTTCATTGATCTAAAAAAAAAAAAAAATCTATTATAATATACTAAGGGGAGAATAAAATTGAAAACACTAAATATATATATGGCATAAACAGAACTTTATACAAACAACACATAGTTGATCTATATACATGAAGAATAGTTTGATGTTAAATTGGGCATAAGGAAAAGTTGTACTCTTATATCCACTGTAGACTAATTAAGGAAAATGATATTAAATCTGATATTCAAACAGAAAATATTAAGCTTTGTTGTTTATCTCATTTAACTTAATGGGGCAAAAGATTTTTTTTGCATCTGCAGGGTCTTCCACTATCCATCAGTGGATGAACGTAAAAGACACATTTTGACTAGCTGAACATTCTTTAAGTGACAATGAATGAAGGCTGCTATTGTTCATAACTTACAGTTTAGAGAGGATTTAATTATTGTAATCTAAACCATAATTATTTCATTTGCACTTCAAGTTTGGTCAGAATATTTATTAAATAGTCTTTTGCTTGTTCCTCTAGTGCAATTAACTTCTCAAACTATTGGAAATAAAATCTGTTCATTGTTTAGATTATATTTGGTCATTGAAATATATATTGATCTTTGATTGACCATGATTTATAAGCATCTAATACCAACAAGTTTCACTGATGGGGCTGTCCAGCTTCTTCAGGGCTTATAACGGTAAAAGAAAAAAACCCTGAAAAGTAGCTAGTACAGAGAAAATGGAGTAATACTATCATATAAATTAAATATTAACTAGAATGCGTAACATTACACGCATGGAGCGTGTTTATGAGAGCACCTTCTGTAGTTTTGAGTGAAATTAAATTCTGACAGACTGAGCGATCTTATTAAGGTTTTCCATATGTCAGCTATTATCATTCCCTGGTTTCTGTTAAGATTTTCTCCAGAATCGGAGGACTACAATGGCTTCTTTGAAATTTCTGCAACGGAAATCTTCTTCTGGGTAAGACATGGAGCTGCTATCCCAATCAATGGTATGGTTAGTAATCGCAAAATGATGGGCTAGACCTGAGTTGTCTGTTTTGTTGTTATTGATATCTCCTATATGTTCTTTTTTCTTGGATTTCAAGGCTTCTCGACATCTGTCCTATATAGTTTAGACCACAAGCACGTGGGATGTTGTACACTGCAGCATGTTTGAAAAAAAGCATTGTCTTTTGGCCATCTTAAAACGTGACGGACCGTCTTTACCGGTTTGAACACAACTCTGATGTTGAAGGGTTTAAAAGGTTTTGCAATCTTTTCGGACACTGTACCTGCATAAGGAATAACTGGATGAACTGTATTGAGTGATGGCAGGTTGTTGTGGAGGATTTCTATGAAGAATCGTGTTGATTTGATTCCTTGGATAGTCATTTTTTATTAATGTCTCTGATATATGAGTAATTTCATCATAGAGTTCTTTTTCTTCTGAGATGATGTTTTCGTGGCTTTATTTTTGAGCATATTGTATGATAAAGCTTCTGGGAAATATGGTGAGTTGATTTGCGGTAGACTGTTAGTTTGATATGTCCATCTGCTAGTTTCTTGATTAGTGTATCCAAAAATGGTAATTGATTATCTTTTTCCAGTTCCAAAGTGAATTGTATTTTTTGATGAAAAGAATTAATTTTATTTAAAAAGTCCAAAAGAGCTGTTTTTGTGTCCCTCTAAATTATGAAGACATTATCTACATACCTCCACCACACTAAAGGTTTTGGGTCTAATTTTGAGAGGATCTCTGTTTCTAGCTTTTCCATGAACAGATCTGCACAGGGTGGCGAAAGGGAATTGCCCATAGTTAAATCATTTAGTTGCTCACATATATCATTTCATTTAAAATAATTAGATTTAAGGCAATGAATAAATAAAGTTGCTCCATGTGTGTAATGTTACACTTTCTGTTTTAGTGTTTAATTTATACAATAGTGTTAATCCATTTTCTCTGTACTAGCCACTTTGAGTTTTTTCTCTCTCACCGTTATAAGCCCTGAAGAAGGACAACCCTGTCGGCAAAACTTGTTGGTATTAGATGTTTATAAATCATGGTCAATTAAGGATCAATATATGTTTCATTTTAATTAAATAAAAAGCCTTTTATTTTCTTGTATGTTTGCTTTTAATCCATAAAATATCATATTAAAAATGCATTTATGCATAACTGAAGTATTGCACAGATGCTGCTGTTGGGAATAGATTTTTCGGGAGAGTTTTTTTGCTATAGATGAAATGTAAAATAAACAATTTTTTTAAAAATATTTTTTGCCTTCCAGTTAATACAGTAAATGTTAAAAATGATACTAAGATGCCCACACGGAAAGTACATCAGTTGAAGAGTGTAAGTAATATTTTCAGTGTATTCGGTATTTTAGATTTCATTCATATTTAATTTGTTTATTTTACATAAGATGCATTGTATTGTTATGTTTTTTTACAGTCAGGAATTCAAAAGGATATAGAAAGAACTAACAGTCATGTTCATAATTCTCAGAAGAGTTCTGTGCCTTCAACAGGAAGCAGATGCTTTCCAATGCTTTCAGAAAATGGAAAATTTAGTCAAGGGTTTAGACATTCGGTCATTCTAAGAGAGCAGCAAAGCTATCTTGTTAGTACATTTTGTAATATTTATGAGTGTTTTATTTAGAAAAAAGTAATTGCTTAATTTTAGAAAGTAGGATAACCTCCCTTCTGCCATAACACTGGAAGCAGTCCTATCTGTCAGTATTTCTAAAACATTAAGAAGACTGGGCACTTTCATATAGGACAACCTGTCTGAGAGAGGATTCCTCTCCCTGCTTATTTAGCTGTTCACAAAAACCATGAAAAGTGCAATAAATGATTTGAGTGACGCTGCTATTTAAAAACTCCTTCAAAATCTAACAGACAAGCAAAAAATCATTTCCTGTAGTATAAGTTCAAAACACACAAATTCAGCATTCTTCTGTTGGTATACATTGCAATCTCTATGATTTCTGGGGAAATTTATATGAAGTAGCTTGATAGAGACCCCATGGCAGGTCTCTCTATTTGTTTTATAGAATTTTCCTTGCCCAAGTTCATGGTTAACTTAAACAAGGCTGAGATCAGGAGTTGTGAAATTCTGATGTATATCCTTAAGAGGAACAGTGACGAAGAGAGAGGAGACATCAAAACTGACCATTATATGAGGTTTTCTATGTAGGTTTTCTTTTATTTATATAGTAGCCTTAAAGTGAGCAGAGTTTTTAATGTGAAGAGGTGTTGCCAATATATTGGGTGAGTACTTTGGCTAAATGTTTAGCTAGTTTGTATATGTGGGTGAATCATTGCCATCCACAATTGGGTATGGCACATGCTGTTTGTGGATTTTTGGTATTCCATATATCCAGGGGTCTGGAATTGTATAGTTTAAGTGTTTTGTGATTTCCACATGCCAAAACATGAACTTAAAAGAGCCTGTGGGGAGTTCTGATCTGTGTATAGATATATTATAGTCCAAAGGGTGGCAGGTAGAGCAACCCTTAAGCAGAGAGGTAAGTTTGTGCGTGTATGATCTTCTTGGTTAAGAACTTAGTGTGGCATTTCTTTAATCTACTTTTGTAATTATAATTCTTTTTGTTGTCCTTCATCTCTAGTAGTGCTAATTCCTGGTGGGAGAGGTTTCTTTTTGCCAGTTTTGCTTGTGTGGGGACATTTATTATATCCCGTCTGATGTTGCTTGCCATACATATGAGAAGGAAGGCTGTGAATCCCTTTTTCGACCACCTGTCTCACTACCTAAAAAAAAAACGGCATTAAGACTGCTCAGTAAATTGCCATACTTCTACACATTATACTTAAGTGCCAACTTTCTCTTGCTTCCCTTCTCAGGGCCTGGTTTTGTTGCCTCTTATACATGAACTTCTTTCACTGACCAGTAACTTTATCCATGGTTTTGTTGATGATGCACTATCTAAGTTCAAGATCAACCACCTGCACCTTACAATCTGATCTCCATACCATTCTTCAATAGGGCAGCGGTGACCTATTGTCACCTAAATGTGGTTGTCTTCTTTCTCAGTTCACCTTCCCATACATCCAATAATATACAGCTCACAAGATGGGATCAAATCTGTTTTTGGGCTCATATTTATTATTTCTACTCTTTTTTTTTGGCATAGGAGAAGGGGGGGGGGAATTCATAGATTATCTATGGGGATCTCTAAGTTGAGTAGAAGGAGGATCCATAAATATTTGGGAAGTAACACACTTCCTTTCAGAAACTTGAAGACAGCTACCTCTAATGTAGCCAACATCTTAATGCCTTATTTATGCTTTATAAAGAGGTTTCTGTTTTCCTATTTAATCTTGAAATGACAAAGTTAAGCTGATGGAACTTTCAAATAAGTATTTTATATAATTCTAGGCCTCCATGTCATAGTGCTCGGAAAAAATTAAAATGATTTATAGTGATGTTCTGGACATTTGTGTTACCTACAATTATGGCAGTTTTCTAAAAACAACCTGGCTGAATATCAACATTATATATCAGAGCATAAGAAAGTGTGTGCAAAAATTGGACTGGTTATCATGAATTCTGGGTGAGTTTCAGAGAAGGATCCTGCCACCTCTGTATGAAACCAGCTAAAGTGAAATTTAGATGCTAAAAATGTATTTCTAGGTCAAAAATTTTTGAATTAGAAGATAAAAGTTGGGTTACAAATGATAGCTGATATCAAATACAGATTTATATACAAATAACTAACAACAACAAAAAAAAAAATGTTCGTACAAATATTTCATATTATAAATAGTTAACAATCAACATGAAAATCCTTTGAAAGTTTATTTTTCACTTGGTTAGAATATAATAAATTTAGTTTAATCTTTTATCCAAGTGTGAGCAAACAAAGTTTGTGCCTTAAAGTATCTTCAGGATTGGGGTAAGGTGGTACAACACCAGGGAAACTCCTTGCAAAGGTGGGGCAAGCTACCAACACTCCTGTCTCAGTATCTCCCATAATGCAAAACACATCTCCTTGCAGATATGTCTAATGTTATGCATTAAGGGAAGGGCCACTACCCAGACTAGTTTCGACCTTTATTGAGGTCTCTTCAGTGGGAGCCACCAATTGGCAACTCCTATAGGTAGAGATGACCTTGCTAATGCTTCTGACTGGTATCTCCACTTGGGCCTGGCTCCCACTGAAAAGACCTCAATAAAGGTCGAAACTAGTCTGGGTAGTGGCCCTTCCCTTAATGCATAACATTAGACATATCCGCAAGGAGATGTGTTTTGCATTATGGGAGATACTGAGACAGGAGTGTTGGTATCTTGCTCCACCTTTGCAAGGGTCTCCCTGGTGTTGTACCACCTTACCCCAGTCCTGAAGATACTTTCAGGTGCAAACTTTGTTTGCTCACACCTTGGATAAAGGATTAAACTAAATTTATTATGAAAACATCCTTTGTGTTCGGTGTCAGTGTCAATTTTGTGTCCTTACTGTCTGTGTCCTTTGAGCAAGATGCTTGGCAAGAGTGAAAAGAAGAATGCAAGTGAAGAAAAGGCCTAGAACCTATCATGGATGCCCTGTTCAAAATTTGTTCAATGCACCATGGTCTTGGTGTACCTATATTCTGATTCCTATTCCTAAAAAAGGGAATAGTACAAAATGTAGCAATTATAGAACTATTAGTCATTCAAGCAAAATTTTCCTAGAAATCTCACTCTTGAGGATTGAGAGGCAAATATGAAGTATACTTTTAGAACACACCAAGCAGGATTCTATAAAAACAAGAGTACAATAGATCATTCATTTACAATACATCTTTTTGGAGAAAAATATATTGAACACAATAAAATACTGTGTCACAATTTAATGGATATACAGAAGGCCTTCAATCATTATAGCATGAAGTGTTGTGGAGAATACTGAACCAAAAACTCCTTAGCGTTCTTTAGAAATGTTAATAGAAATCAATGGCAACTATAGTAAGCCTTTCAAAATGGAAAGAGGCGTGTGTCAAGGCTGCATACTTTTGCAAATGCTTTTTAACCTATACTTGGAATATATAATAACTTAGCCTTGTAATTACAGTTGGTGGGGGGATTCTTAAATTTGCCAAAGACATTGAACTAACACAGCAGAGAATGAGCATCAATTACAAGAATTAACAGGGTTTCTGAGGTACTTAGTGATTAAAGATCACATTAAAGATTCACCTATTGGGAAGTATATAAGAGAGAGAGATGGCCAGTCTCAACACATTAAAACACACTTGACAAAAGCAACTGTTGCCCTTCAGAGGTTACAGCTAGTTTGGAAGGACAATAAAATACAGCTTACTACAAGAATCTACTTCATTGACAGCCCTGTTAGCTCTGTCTTACTATATGAATGCAAGTTGGACACATTGCCAAATGAAAAAAGGCCATTGCCTTCGAGATGAACTGCTATAGAAACCTTAGAAATACCATACATGACAAGATTAAAAGGAAAATCTGCTCCATTGCCAGAACACATGAAAATATCATCACTAAAAATATGTCAAACAGTTTTGGTTGCAAGGTCACATGCCTCTAATCTTCAGCCCATTCCCTTAGGATGGGTAGGGGATAGTGACAATTAATGCAGCCAGTACATCACTCCTCTGCTGCATCCTGCAAGGGCATGTATTTTTTGGCTGTAGATCTGTGTGTTCACAGAGCTGATTTGCCTGTTCTGAAAGACAAAAAAAAAAAAACCTCTACCCCTCTATGAGACTGGCTTACTTACCGAGATTCGAACCTGAGTCAAAGGACTCATCCACATAGCTGAGCTACAGATGCTAGATCTGATAAAAAAAAAAAAAAAAAACACTGGGAGGTGATCTAGAATCACCTGGATAGATAATAAGATATTAGAAAATGAACTAATTCTTTGTTTTCAATGTTCTTAAGGAGATCCCAAGACAGATTACTTACTATTATAATAAGGGAATTAACTCACAGTAGAATTTTTGCCTGAGTATCGTAGCCATCATCAGTATATACAAGTACAAAGGCTAATTAAGCAATAACTGATATATTCACAAAGCACCACCTAAGTAGCTAAGGTTAAATTTCCTAAATTTATTTCAAAAAAATAAAATAATTAAGTTAAAATAAACAAAAATTTATATATGTGTGTGTGTATACAATTATAAAAGTTAGGAAAGATTTGCTGATTTATAGAGTACTATCTCCCACAAGGGGGAAAGACATAGACATTGGATCTGTTTAGGTTAGGGGAGTGAAGTAACGTTTCTTTGTAAAGCCATTCCATAAGGAACCGACTTTTGTCTTTTTCCAATGAATTCTGTCTAGTGTTGATGGCATGCTCTGCAAGTACAGACTGTTTCCTCCAGTCATAGTCAAATTATTTGAATTTGTAAATAAAGTCCACTTATTTTTCCTTCATAAACCGGTTATACCAACAAATCGAAGGAACAGCAATGGGTAATCCTATATCTCCTGCTATTGCCAACTACTTCATGGAGCACTTTGAACAACATATTTTTGACAACGTTTCACCCAGACCTAACCTTTGGTTCAGATATGTGGATGCAAGGACGCTTCGGAAGAATTACAACAGTTTCTCTCAAAAATAAATGCACTTCATCCAAGGATCCAGTTCACCCTAGAAGTAAATAAGCAGTTAGCCTTTTTAGATCTTTTAATTCTTCGCCAATCAGATGGTAACCTACATTTCTCAGTCTATAGGAAGAAGACTCATACAGGCCATTATATCTATGCTGAATCTCATCACCATCCCAGTCAAAAGGCAGGAACTATTAAAAGACTGGTTCATCCCTTTTGTTCTTCAGATAAACTATTACAGAAGGAACTGCAATATATTATTTCCTCTTTTTTTATCTAATGGATATAAGAATTCCTTCATCAAAAGAGCTTTGAGTAGTTTTGATATATCTTCCTCTTCAAATACAGAAGAAATAATGCATATTCCTATCCCTTATGTGCAAGGTATTAGTGAATGCATAGCTAAAGTGTTAAAACCACTAAATATTTGTGTTGCCTTTGGACCCATGAGAAAAATCTCTACATTCCCCACATCTCAGCTATCCAGGTGTCTACCAGATTCCCTGCTCTTGTGGGTTATATTTTGGACAAGCAGGAAAATCTGTTCTGATCTGGTTAGAAGAAAAGTCGTATATTCAGTACCTTGAACCTGAACAGTCTGGACTTGCAGAGTACGCCATCAACACTAGACATAGAGTTCATTGGAAAAAGACAAAAGTATTCTCCTCATGGAACGGCTTTACAAAGAAACATGTGAAATGTTACTTCACCCCCCTAACCTAAACAGATCTGATGGTCTACATCTTCCCCCCCCCCCCCTTGTGGGAGATAGTACTCTATAAATCAGCAAATCTTTCCTAACTTTTGTAATTGTATACACATATATATATATATAAAATTTTTTATTTTTTTTGGAAATAAATTTAGAAAATTTAACCTTGGTTACTTAAGTGCCACTTTGTGAATATATCAGTTATTGTTTAATTAGCCTTTGTACTTGTACTGATGATGGCTGTGATACTCATTCGAAAATTCTACTAATAAAGAATATTTTATGTGAGTTAATTCCGTTATTATAATAGTAAGTAATATATCTACTCATGGTATTTCTTTACTGAAACTTATCCCAAGACGCAAACAATTGAAGAAGCTATGTTAGGAGGACTATTGCCTTTATTAGTGCCGCAATAAACTATGGATAAAGAAGAAAAGCCCTAGGAAATCACATTCTTTACAGGTGAACGTAACATTGACATTCAAATGGCCATAAGACTCTGATTCTACAGTGAGAATATTCTTGATAATGCTGATATAATTAAGAGTGATCAAATGAACACCAGAACTAGCAGAGCATGCCTTTGTCCAAGGTGGTCATATGAGGAAAGGCAAAAAAAATCAAAGAACACTTATTTTGCTAACCTTTCTTTTCTCATTCTTTTTAAGTGATCATCAGGACTGTCCCTTCCCCCTAAAAAAAAAACTCTTTTATCTGAGATATCGAGGGAGGCTGTAAATTACCCAAACCAGCTATCATAGCTTTCCTTAAATTCATTTACACTATACACTAGATGCACTCACTACTCCTAAGGACAAATTATTCCACTCACTGCTCTCTGAGAGAAAAACCTAGCTTACCTCTTTCTTGACTGAGAACAACCTAACTTACATGGAGGCCCCCCCCCTCCCCGGTGTTCTCTTCCTGCCTTCCATATAACGAAAATTTTCATCATTTGAAATGCTATAACATCCATTCAAAAGTTTATGGACTCTATCATATCACCCCCTCTTTCTTCTGTTAACCAGAGACTGCAATCCATATCCCATAATCAGAATATAATCTTTGGAACCTAGGAGACCAAATCTGTGCAATAATCCAGATGTGGTCTTATCAAAGCCTTATAAAGAGGCAAAATTACTTATCGTTACATGTCAAGGTTTGCTTCAACATAGCAATTATCCTCTGAGTTGTATTTGCAACTTTTGCTATGTGACCTTTGAACTTTAAATTCTTATCCACCAAGATCCCTTGCCTCTTCAGTTTCTTGTAGCATAACCCTGCTAATATAATATGCCACTGGAACTCTAATCACCCCAAAGTGCATAACTTGACACTTACTGACAGCCATTTTCGTTTGCCCAGATTTCCAGTCTATTCAAATCATTTCGTAATTGCTGAATATCAGTAGCATTCCTGATTGCCCTGCCTATCTTCACATCATCAGCAAACAATTGCAAATGTGGTGATAGACCCTGCTTGATGTCATTAATGTATAGATTGAACAATAATGGCCCAAGGACTGAACCCTGAGGTGCTCTACTGGTTACCTTAAATCAGGCAGATTCATCCCCACTGTATACCACTTTTTAATATCTGTCTGTCAACCATCCCCTGATCCAAGTCAATAGATTATATTCCAATCCCATATTCTCCAGTTTATGCAACAGCCTATCGTGTTGTATCCTATCAAATGCTTTAGAAAAATCCAACATCATCATGGTGTATCCATTCCCTTTATCCAACTCGGCCATAACATTGTTATAAAATATGAGCAAATTGCTAAAACATGACCTTCCTTTAGTAAACCCATGCTGTTCCCTGCAGAGTATGGAATGCTTTATCTACCAATTTCTGTATGCGAGTTCTTACCAACTTCTCTAAAATCTTCACTTCCAACACCAGAGATACTAATAAGTCAGTAGTTAGACTCATCAGTTTTTGCAGCACCCTTGTGCAATGGAACTATCATATGTTCCTTCCATTCCTGAGCTGAGACTCAAGTTATACAAATGTGTGAAAGGACTAGCCAATTCAGCTGAACATTCCTTTAGCAAACGGGCTGATATTCCATCTGTCCCTATTCACAAATTCTTATCCAGGTTATGCAAAGAGCTCTTCAACCTCATTTTTCTGTCATCCAACATAGCAGTAGCACTGTGCACCATACACCTGGTTGGTTTAACTGAACAATCTCCTTGTGTTCCTACACTTGTGTACCTTCTGCATTCAATAAAGTTATTCTTCCACGTTCATTCTTTCTTTTGCTTGCATGGCCAATTTCTTTTCATACTCCATTTTAGCTTTTCTCGCAATACTCGTTTCTTTTCTGGCCTGAGCTTTATATATTTCATAATTCCTCTCACTCTTATTCTCACAATATTCTTTCCACATCATCTTCTTCTTGTGTATCTCTTGCTTAATAAGGCTGCATATCCATTTCACTCCCAACCTATTTATTCTTCAAACACTAGGGATACATTGAGATACCGCCTCATTTATAACACTTTTTCAAAGATTCCCCTGCATTGCTGACTTTTTTTGCATTCAGTAACTTATACCATGGAACCAAAGATAGTATTCTTCTAAGTCGATCATAATTTTCAGCATGTAACCTGTTTTAATCAGCGCTTCAATACAAGTAGATAGTTCCCAAGAAAGAACAGCATGATCACTACCAATTGGTGGTAAAATAGCCATATTCTTGAATTTTTATCAACTGTTTGATATAATCAAAATAATTCCTGAAAATTTTATTCTAAGCAAACTCCAATTTTTTTCTGCTTACTTTTATCCAGTACAAAAAGTGTTTTTCCCCACACTTTCCTTCATTGGTGTATACTAAATTCCTTTCTCATGTAGTCTCAATTCATATGGTCAGACTGTTTGTTCAGTTGAGGTTAGATGTGAAAAACATATGAATTACATCTGTTTTCATCAACTTGGCATGCGCAAATTAAGTGAAAGTGGCCGTAATCATTGTATATTAAATGGCAGGACACTTCTTCATCACAGAGCTTTTAAATTTGCAAGATTATTCAAAAGAATCAAATCCTATTTTAGCTTTTTACATTAACTAAATCCCAGCTTCATTTCCCAGCAAATTCTATGTCAGTCTCTTGCATGGAAAAATTAACATTTAATTTGTTATTTATTATTTTACTACTGTAAGTTATTGACTGATGTCACTGATTTGAATTCGCTACATTCTTTACCTTTTGGCCTGTCAATGCTAATGTTACACTTGGGAAATTATAAGTTGTAATTCTTTTTCTTCATTATGTTTTTATCTCCTTGCTGTAATGTTACAAAGATATATAAGCTTGAAATCAAGAATATTCTTACTAAAGTCTGCCCATGACTTTTGTTTTGATACTTTTAAATTTAATTTTCTTGACCATTTCTTATGTTAGCAAATGCTCTGCTTGGATTTATGTATACAATGATAGATAAATGCAAGCAAAAAAACTACTTCAGCACATACCTCTCTAGCTGAATCACTGTACTCTTTGGAAGTTTTCCACTGTCTCCAAGGTTTGGTTCCTGTGCCAATACCACATTCAGATGTGGTATGAGCAACGATTAGTTTGCCCTTGAATATAAATCCAACAGGAATCTACCACTGTGCTTTGCTCTTTTCTCAGCATTTCCTCCTAAACATTTCTGTATGTCTGATATTCATTTTCTCCTCTCGCTTATGACTTGGGGGAGGGGGGGTTCTTTAGTAGAATCTTCTTTGGGATCACAGGATTATTAGACAATAAGAGTACAAATAACTCTTATTGTCTAATAATCAAATACAAATTATGTCCACAATCACCACTTGAAACTGCCTGCCATTCAAGAAATCTATTTTCTTGTTTAATATTGAATGCTATACTCCTTTTTCCTGATTACTACTACTGCCTGAATGCAACTTTATGGTTATTATTTAGCAGATCTCACTTGTTTGTTGACAAGATGCATCTTTAATTCTTCTGTTAGATTTCCACTTCTTTTCCATTGATACTTGCTCATTGATGATGCCTATCTTCAATTTTGCTGATGTTGATTTTGAGTGTTCCAGTAGTTGGAATAAATCCAGAAAATTTTAAAAATTAAATTTTGAATTTGTTCTGCTGTTCACCTTGGTTCCCTGATAAAAACAGCAGCAGCTGTAATTACCCAATGCCTGTTGGCATGACATTTCATCATATTGAACCATCATTTTGATTTAAATCAATACAGAATATAATTTGGTCAGCTGAGGACAAAACTGCTGGCTCATTCATTCAGTATCCAGGAACTGGATATATACTAATTGAGAGTATCATGAACAAGTGAGGACTGAACGTTATCGAAAACCTGGGTTGGTTCTCCACATTCTTTAAAGGCTATATGTATCATTAATGTTGTTTTAAAAGTAGTATTATAACCTCATCATATTTATGGAAAATAAAATTATCATCATCATCAAATTCCTGCCATGTAACCCTCAAGGGGTGTACAGGATATGACAGTACTACATGAAAAAATTACATCATTACTAACTTCCTATCTACAATTTTCCTCCAAATCAGTCTGTTACTTGTCAAGACTCCAACATTATCAGATCTTATATTTCTATCGTCTAAGGCACTTTGTACCGTATCAATCTACCTATATCTTGGTCTTCCTCTGGGTCGTTTTCCTGCCAACCTGGCAGAGAACACTTGTTTTGCTAATCTTTCCTCTAACCAAAATAAAAAATGATGGTACAAAAAAAAAAAAAAATTCATTTTACAATATAAAAGCAGAAGATCTTCTCATTTTAGATATAAGGTAAGGTAATTAGAAAGGAAAGCACAAACAAAACATCAAGTCTGTATTGTTCACATGCTATATACTAAACAGTGCATTAACTCATGCACAGTTATGTATTCTGAAACAAAAAAGAATGCTCACACAAAACAATTGCTTGATAAGCAATTAAGATTAAAAAAAAAAAAAATTAAAAAAATATATATATATATATATTTAGTTCCATTGTCTGATATTTCAAATTTTATTACAGAGCCAACAAACAAGTCCAACAAAATCATCCCAGAAACAGCCACAGAAGTTTGGGAAACGACAGTTTGGCAATGTTGCCAATCAGACAAGTTGTGGTTCACCTAAAGCATGTTTGCAGAGTTACAATCAGAATTATGGAACAATAACAGCAAGTGCCTTTCGTGATTTAAAAGAAGGACGTTGGTGATCTAGTATTTTAGGAACGCCATCTAGTCATCAGTTCCATTTTTTTTATTAGAAAAATTAATGAATCATTAATTTATTAAATTATTACTCGCAAAATGTGCCTTTTGCATTTAGATGGTAAAAAAATACCTATTTAAAGTATTTAGGAAAAACTAAAGTGCATTTACAGAAGCATTAACTTCATGAGGTGGAATGCAATTAATGTTAAATGTCATCTGTTAGGCAGACCGGTTGGCTGAAAGTATCTCTACTTTTTAAACTTGCATGTTGTGTGTCCTAATCCCACATGGCATGGATTGGTCTACTGATGGGACAGGTGGGAATGTCAAAATTAGCATGTTTCATATCTTCACTTTATTAATTTACAGTGCAGCATTTTGTTCAACATGGCCCATGATTCTTGAAGATTATTTATTGATGTCATCTTGATTAGCCAGTTATCAAGTAATGAAAATTAATTTTTATGAATTACTTGAAAAGGACATTTTGATAATACATGCCTTATGTTGAGTTCAATTATAACATATTACTAATAATGCTTTGTATATATCACTAAATTTCAGTGGATTTGTTTATTTTTAACTTAATCAAGCTAGGTAACAGATGTGAAAAGTTCCTTTTCTTAAGAGAAGAGAGAGCCCACCAAATGTTTTTGAGTGGCTGCTGAAAAGCAACTACTTTGAAAACAGCTCATTTACAATTGGAAAGTCATTTTTAAGCTTCTTTTCAACATTTTACTGTATTTCTGGATGGTATACCATAGCATTTTGAGAATAAAAATGCATCTTTGACCATGGTAAGGAAATCAGAAATGAATATGTGGCTAAATATCACACATCACACAAAATATTTTTTCTGTTGTAGGAATAAGTGACCATTAATATTTTGGATTGTTTCATTGGCTCTCATAAAACTAAGTGCTATAGCTGTTATTTATTTCCAAGCCTGCCTTTCCTCAGTAACTTTATTTTTAAGAATGATTGAAGCTTAAAATGCCAACTATCCAAGTTTTGTAAGATTGCTCTGAAGAGAGAGATGAAATTAGTTGCAGCATTTATACTATAAACTTCTGCAGTCCGTTGTATGTAAGCCATGTAAAATTTACCTGAAAGGCATTGGAGATATTTCATTAAAGATTATATTATTACTTTCATAATCCAAATGATGAATAAATACACAGGCTATCCCCCCCTTCTGAATAATGACCAGCAAATCCACTTCAACCATTCTAAGCAGTGAGCATATACTAATACCAAATCCTGCTGTGAGCATGGATGTCTATGATTGTCTTACTAATTCTGTGTGGAAAAGGAGTTGCAAACCTACCACTTCTTCTGGTAGTCTCTCTATTCCCAACACCCTACGAGATACAGGAATGACCATATAATGTCCATCTCTTGGATGTCATGTGGTAATGTAACAACACACATATAATCTATATTCTTCACCTGTAACAATATATCACTTTTAGTTATAACCTGGAGTTGACAAACCAGTGTTTCTATACTCATCATTGTTTAATACTCTCACTACAACATACATCATTATAATGAACTCACTCACTCTGATAACAAAATACTGAAAAGGCATGGCCAAAGATTGCAGTGCTTGTTAAAACAAGAGATACACCATAACTGACTATTTTTTTGTTCCCTGAGTTTAGTATAATAAGTGTTAAATGTACTTCTCTACTCTGCAGATACCATGCATTATGATGAAACATTATACTGTTTAATACTCTACACAAATGTAAACAAACAAACAGTTTGTATATAGAGACTGACAGTGCAAAGCACACTTCCTTTCAGTCATGTATGATGCTATGTATTTATGGAAGAGTCGCTGCCCACACCAGTTTTGACCTTTATTAAGGTCTCATCAGTGGGAGCCAGACCTAGAAAGATACTAGCAACACTTCGATGTCAATCTTATAAAGTGAAGTTCAGAAGAAATATACATGTTTTTGGTCATAAAATGTTACAAAATATGACTTATTGTTAAACTGACCATAGATTTTTAATTCGTACGATATTGCCTACCGGTTTCGCTAGTAACTAACTAGCTTTCTCAAGGCTTGCACAATACAAAAAAATGGTAAATGCTAAAAAGGTTTCAGAATACAAAAAAACATTAGTACCTGTTAGGTAGCTAAGGTGACATGTTCGCGTGACATTTCTACTCAGTATCATGAACACACATTACATGCAAACGCGTAATATGATTATTTGCGTACTGTAGGTCTGTTGAACTGAGGGAATTAATTAGATTTTCCCAAGTATCGTTCAATATGGCCCCTTGATTTCTGTTTAGGTCGCTGCCTGTATGTAGCACTACTGTTGCATCTTTAAATAATTGATGTCTGTAATCTTCGTCTACGTAGGGCATAAAGCTGTTATTCCAGTCCATATAGTGTGGTTCGAAGTTGAAAAAGTGATCGTTCTGTTGTGATTTACATCGCCAACATGTTCTTTCTGTCTTATTTCCAGGCTTCTCGAAGTTTGTCCAATGTAGGAAAGACCGCACGTGCATGGAATATTATACATACCTGGATATTTATAAAATGGAACACTGTCTTTAGGAGATCTTAGAATCCCCTAAAGACTGATGCTAGTAGTTGGTTTAAATACAACCTTAATGTTATGGGCCTTTAACAATCTCGCAATTTTGGTGGAAATTGAACCCATAAAGGGGATGACTGCTGTTGAAATATGCTGGGAGACTGTTCTTTCTTGTTGGTTATCTTTGTATAGAAATTTGTTGATGATGTTTCGGGGATAACTATTTTGCGATAGTGTTATAGCGATTTGAAACAGTTCTGTTTGAACTTCTTCATCGTCGGAGATAAAGTTTCTAGCTCGATGAATTTGAAAATGAAATCTTCACCAGCATTACTCCTAAACCTTCAATACGGTGGAGATATGTAGACAATATCTTCATCATATGGCAAGACAACATGGAAAACCTACACGTTTGTCAATAGAATCAACACACTCCACAATAAAATCAAATTTACTCTAGAAGTAAAAAACAACGAACAGCTACACTTCTTGGACATACTAGTTAAAAGACAAGGTAACAATATCAAACTGTCCATTTACAAAAAACCTACAGACACTGGACGATATCTAGATTACTCTTCAAACCATCATAGGTCACATAAACAGAGCATCATCCACATGTTGAGAAATCGAGCTAGAAACTTTATCTCTGACAATGAAGAATTTCAAACAGAACTGTCTCAAACTGCTATAACACTATTGCAAAATGGTTATCCTCGAAACATCAACAAATTTCTATACAAAGATAACCAACAAGAAAGAACAGTCTCCGGGCAAATTTCAACAGCAGTCATCACCTTTATGGGTTCAATTTCCACCAAAATTGCAAGATTGTTAAAGACCCATAACATTAGGGTTGTATTTAAACCAACTACTAGCATCAGATAGGTTCTAAGATCTCCTAAAGACAGTGCTCCATTTTATAAATATCCAGGTATGTATAATATTCCATTTGGACAAACTTCGAGAAGCCTGGAAATAAGACAGAAAGAACATCTTGGCGATGTAAATCACAACAGAACAATTACCTCCGGGTTAGCACATTACTTTTCAACTTCGAACCACACTATAGACTGGAATAACAACTCTATGCCCTATGTAGACGAAGATTACAGACATAGATTATTTAAAGAAGCAGCAACCTAAACAGAAATCAAGGGGACATACTGAACGATACTTGGAAAAATCTAATCAATTCCCTCAGTTCAACAGAACTACATTACGCGTGTTCATGATATTGAGTAGAAATGTCATGCAAACGTGTTACCTTAGCTACCTACCTAACAGGTACTAACGTTTTTTTTGTACTGTGCAAGCCTTGAGAAAGCTAGTCAGTTACCAGCGAAACCAGTAGGCAATATTGTACGAATTAAAAATCTATGGTCAGTTTAATAATAAGTCTTATATAGAAGAAATATTTCAGCACTTGGCTAGAAGGACAGAACATGAAGAGGTTGTCTGTGCAAATTCAGTAAGAGTACTTAGCAATGGTGTGAAGATTGTTTTTTGCTTGGAGAGTGGAACAGGTTGCCAGTCAGTTGTGAGCACACTCAATGAGAGACATTATGTAGATAGTTTGAGTCTCCCATGATGAGTCATGGATGTGCCTGTGCAATATAAATAATAAATCGCAAACTATTCTGAAAGTTCATTTTCATCAAAAGTTGTCTTTTTTGATGGAGAATATCATAAATGATACAAAACGGGGGATTCACAACCATAATTAGCCATGATGATAGCACGGTTGCTCATTGTTCCAATAATTTGATACTAAAAGTATCATAGGATTTCTAACCAGCTGAGATGCCAAACACAAATTTGAACCAAACCAAAATTGTAAAGTTTGCTATAATTTTGAAGGTTAACAAATTCACCATTAAAACGTTGAAATTACATCTTATCTTTATCTCTGACCTTTCTACAAATTTGCTTGGAATGACATCATCTCTGTGAATCAGTGTTTGGAAGCTTATTACTTGACCTTGTTATTGCTTTCTGAAATAAAAACATGAGGTTGATTAAGCTCTTTCTTATATATTATCAACAGCTGCCAATCAAGAAATAATCTACCTCTAAAGATTTCTTCGTGAAATAGCTGTGAATGTCTTTTTTTTTCTTTTCTTTTCAGTATCATTCTACAAAATGTCATGTTGAGTTGTAAAGTGTTTCCATCTCTGATACTTTTTTTTGATGAACATTTAAATGCAATGAGCTTCTGAGCTGGCTACTGCCTTGAAAATTTCCTAATTTTTTTTTTTAATCTACATCATTTTGAACTTCATAAATGAACTCAAATAAAAATATTTATTCTTAATAAAATTAACACGCATGCTACACTTCATTTCCACAACGTACAGACTAGATAAGCATAGCCACGAACTACACGCATGCGCGCACACGCACACAGCTTAATTTTGTTAACAGAATGTTAGCCCTTGGCAACAAAATTTTTTAAATCTTAGATTGCAAACTTGTTAATACATGTGTAAAAGTATCTAAATAAAAGTCATGGAAAGACTTTGGTAAGAATACAGAAATAATTAAGAATTAAAAAAGGTGGCAAAATGTTCTAGAGACTATTGAAGCAGCTTAGAAATGGAGGAAAGAGTACTGTAAAAGGGATCAAAGATGACATGAAAAAAAAACTGAAGATAAGGATATCCTAGATGGCTGGAGTAGTTACTTTGAAAGACTGTTAAACGAACAAAGTAGCAACAGAACAATACTAGAATTTTATCAAGAGGAATGCAAAGAGGGGTACATGTCAATACTCGAGGTAGAAAAAGCTATCAAAATCTTGAAGGAGTAGATGGTATTCGATCAGAAATGCTTAAGTATAGAGGTATGAAAGTTCTGCAGTGGCTACACCACATAATTCAGAAGATCAAATTCCTGATGATTGGAGTAGATCCCTCATAGTACCCATATATAAAAAAGGGAATAAAACTGAGTAGAGAAATTCCTCTGTAATTCTCACATTAAGTGTTCCAGGTAAGATTTATGAAAGCATACTTGAAAAGAGGTTGAGAAATCTGGAGAAGAACAAGCTGGGTTCAGGGCAAACAGAGGTTGTCAAGATCAGATTTTTACTTTAAGACAAATAGTTGAAAAATTGTGAGAATATGACAAAGATCTGTACTTAAGTTTTGTAAGCCCAGAGAAAAGCTTTTCAAAACACTGCAATTATATGGGGAGAATGGAACGTTATACAGAGCAATACATAGTCTATATTTAAGTTGTCAGTCAGCAATTAGAATTGAAGGAAATACAGGAAATGGTTTCATGTAAGACAAGGATGTGTATTATCTCCACTCTTTTTCATCATTGATATGGATTGCATTAGTAAAGAAAGTGGCATCAAGCCGGTAATTAGAACTGGAGATGTCAAACTTAGCTCTTTGCAGATGATGATGATGTACTCCTAACACATCTAGTGCAGGTCTCCAGAATTCACTCACTAAACTGAATAACAGCTATAACAGACTTGGCATGAAAATCGGCAGAAATACTGAACATATCAGCTGCATTCTGAATGAAGAGCCTATAGCGAAGTACAATATTTCAGCTATTTAGGCACAGTTTTTAGTGAAGATGGCAAGTTAAATCTGGAAATAGACAACAGAATAAGAAAAGCTGTTATGGTGGGGGGGGGGGGGGTAGCCAGCCAGCTGAATAAATTTATATGGAATAAGAAAAAAATTAGCCAAAACACCAAACTAGCAGAGTAGAAAAGATAATATTCAAACCAATTTTAAGTTATGGATCTGAGAGCTGGGATAGAAATAAAGCACTTGATCAAGACTAGAGACCATAGATATGGGGATTCTGAGAAAAATTAGGAGAGTGAACTGATGGCAGAATCATATTAAAGCTGAAGATATCAGAAAGGAACTTGACATTGTTCACATTCAAGAATGCGTCAGCAGAGCTAATCTAAGGTGGTATGGCCTGTTAAATGGAATGGGTGAAGAAAGGTTAGCAAAACTGGTGTTTGATGCCAAAATGGCAGGAAAGAGACCCAGAAGAAGACCTAGGTCTAGGTGGATTGATTCAGTCAGAAATGCCTTAGAAGCACAGAATGTTAGATATGGCGATATTGGAGTGCTCACAAGTAATAAATTGATTTGGAGGAAAATAATAATGTAAACTTAATCTTGTAGTGCTGTCATTGTAATCTGAACACCCCTTGAGAGTACATATCAGGAAATTGACGATGATATATATGTAAAAAAAAAAAAATGTTAGATATTGATTAAATTCAATATCATGTGATAATGTTAGCATTGTAAATATGAGACAAAGCATTATTAGTGAAGATATAGCAAGTACAAGTAGTAAAAATCAATGAAATAATTTCATTGATTTACATTGACATTGGTGGTTAATTTTATTGTTATGTAATACATTTATTTAAAAAAAAAATTAAATGTGAATATTATTTGGTATATAAAGCAAAAAGTAAGACATACTTGAGTCACTTTTCCAATATTTGAACTGGAATATTAAATTAATTTTGTAGGTTACTGTCAATTTTATCAGCAATGGTGGTTGTCAAAAATGTTGTTCTACTTTTTGTTTGGGATAGAGACTATATTATTTTCTGGTGATATTATTATATGGATTTTGAGGGTACAATAACTTGGTACCTATCATACCTTAAAAACATTAATCAAAAACCTGCTTGCAGTTATTATCACCAACTACATGAGATGAAAAGTCCTAGGCTTTTAATTTCCTGACGTTCATATTAAGGTCATCGTCTGGAATATATACACACACACACACATATATATATATATATATATATATATATACACACACACACACAGAGACAAGCTATATTACATTTCACACAGTATGCTAAAGAGGCAATGATTTGATCGATGGTTATTCTACTGGCCTGACATCTAGTCAGACTAAATGTATCAAAACCTTCTCCACCAAGTTCATGTGCCAAAGTAATAATTTCAGCTGATAATGGAGATGTTTAAATGGTGTTGCACTGTTTGCAACACATCCAGGCCAAGCTGCTTTCCAGCTGGCATTTAACGTTTGTGGTCTTATTTCAGCGACAGTAGATGCAACATGATTCATTTTTTTATTATCCAATATAAATTGAAAAGTGTGCTTAACTAATATTTTTTTAAAAGTAGCAATTATGCCTTGATCTAATGGCTGAAATAATGCTTGTTGTATTGGGTGGAAAAAACACTACCTGCACATTTGGATGTTCTAAATGCAGATGACTTGGTGCATTGTCAACAATTAATAAAACTTTAAAATCTAGAGCTTTTTACTTCATATATATGTTTCCACTTCTGGTACAAAGCAATTATTAAACCATTCAGTAAATATAGCAGTTGTTACCCAGGTCTTTGTATTGCCATCCAATGTACTGGCAGCTGTTTTAGATCTTTGCCTTTTAGAGCACATGGTCTTAGAGATAGATTTACTAAGAGGGATTTCAACATTCGATCCCCTGATGCATTGCTACAAAGTAACAACGTTACTCGCTCTTTGCTTGCTTTAAATCCACTTGCGTTTTTCTGAGACTTTGCAATGTAAGTTCGACTAGTCAATTTCTTCCAAAACAATCCTGTTTCGTCAGCGTTAAACACCTGATTGGGGCAATATCCACCATCTTCAATAATTTTTGGCTGCTGCAACCTTGCCTGTAATCTTCACATTATAAAGTGTATTCCTTTTTAAAAACCCAGTTAGCCAGCCTGGGAAGTGAAAGTAGATTGCTTCATCTGTTCATAAAACTGAAGAACTTTTTGTTTAATTAAATAACCACTTCTTCTTTGAGTTAATTCTTCAATCCAAATTATGAGCACTCATTCCATTTTTTCTAATAAAGCATCTCTTGAGTACGATGATAATTTGGCACTTAGTTTTGTGCCAGAAATGACAGATTTTATTATTCTAACTTCATTATTTTTAATTGCTCTTATAGCATAGTAGATTTGCCTAAATCAAAATGTTTACCAATCACCATAGATCCCTCTCCTTTTGCTAAGCGATCTAAAATTGCAATTTTCATTTCCAAAGAAATTGCTTTTCTTTGGTACTTTTTTTCTCCATTGGGCCAAATTAAATCTTTAAAATAACAATTAGCAAAATTTAGACTTACGATAATGAAAAGACAAACGCTTACTCACATGCAAAATTAAACTTCATGGACACTCACTTCTTACACATTACGCCAGAATGTGCTGCAACACGCTGTTCATTATGTACAACGGTACAAAAGTTTTGAAGTTATGCACATAACTTCAAAACTGCATAAAAAGAGACCAGTGTGTGTGTGTGTGTGTGTGTGTGTGTGTGTGTGTGTATACACTCCATAAGATGACCTTAATATGAAGGTCAGGAAATTAAAATTTCTAACACGGTTGTATGTAGAGTCCATAATTTGTCTAAAATGAATGCTGATCACCGTGTAACACTAAAGGAAAAGAAGTCCTAGGCCTTGCATTTTTCTGACGACAACTTACTCAGCTTCAATGGATTGGATGGCCCAAAGTTTGTCTTCCTCCACTTCTCCTCCCTTAATTGCAATGAGCTGTAAAATTTCATTGTCTATACTGTAATCCTTTACTATCATATCTCCTCACTTACTATTCATTAAAAGATCTATTTAATGAAAAATTGAACCTTTTTGTTGACATTTCTTAATTGCTTTTAACAATCCTCCAAATATATTTTATTATAATTTTCTTATCAGCTATTCAGTATCCACTTTTAGTTCAATCAGTATAGTAATTAACAATTGTCCTTCAGAGCGGCCAATCTTTTGGTTTGCACATCTTTTCTGTCATAGGAATGCAATTTAAGTGCAAAGTTTCCCATTTCATTCTCATCTAATACATTAGCCATCCTTCAACTGGAAAATATGTTGTATATAATCCCATTAGAAGATGGGCAGAAATACCTATAGGCAACAATGTGCTACTTCTTGAAACAATACTGAACATGTTCAAGAAGTATTTTTCTGGGGACATAAAATACATGGCACAAAGAATTGGCAGGGGCTTGTAAAGGAATAAGGATGAGTACTGTGAATGATGATGCATATGTCTGCTACATTCCAGTTGCTTTCAAACTCATCCCACCACTTCTGTGTTTTTGTCATTTTCCAACATACACTCTGTTCAGTGCAGGGATTTCTCTCTATGGTGCTGCCTGCTAAATGCTCCCATCATCTCATAGCTTTGGCAAACAAGAATAAAGGGAAGTTTTAACTTTCTTGATATTCTCAGTACAGTCTTCTTATACTCATTCTCATCAACATATTTATTGATTTCTTGTTGTTGCTTATTAGCATAATTTACTTCCAATGAGATCCAATGATTTTTGTTGTATATATTTCCGAATAAAAGAAAAAAGTCAGTTTGGATATTGACATGAATTAGGTCATGCAGAGGGCCAAAAATTTAGCTAATAGGCATAGTGAAGAATTTCATGTTAGCATTTGCCCTGGTTTTAGTCATAAAAGTAATTACATGTTTTATTGGCATATACTATGGTCTTGCTGTCCATTAGCTCTAGAAATTCTATAATCATTTACTTACTAGTCTACAGAGAATGAAGAATGTCTGGGATTTTGTTTGCAATAATGTGCAAACAATTCCTTTCAGAAAGTTCCTGAATTGTGCTGTACTTAAGTAGAGTAAAAAAATAATGTGAAAAGACAATGTTTGATAAAGAGAATTATATTATGTAGTTGAGAGATTAAATAATTTTGATATTAATACAACAAACTGAATAAGTTGTGAATATTACTTAAAACATTTTAATAAATATATACATAACCTTTTTTTTTTTTTTACTTACAAAATATTTTCCAAGTTTTACATTTTAAGTCAGTATTTTAGACATGTATGGTCCATCTAATTCATAACCCAGTTTTCTGTAGTAATTTCTTGTTCCAACCCCTGTATACATTAAAAAAAAAACAACAACATATAATTATAAATAAAATGTGTCCAGATAAAATTTGAGCAATTTAGTATGATAAATTAAATACAGGTCAACTTTTATATAAATTTTACAATATTTTATATATAAAAAGTTATCTTTATATATATATAAAATCCTGTTATTGCTGAAAATTAGTTTCCTCATTTTTGTTAACAAGAATGAAAATAATCATTTGTTTCATACAACCTACTATAACGGATTTATTTGACAATAATGGGGTTTTATGCAATAAAAATTATTCAGTTTGCCGAAGTCTGAAAAATGTAATGACTCTCATAAAAATCTAATTGAAGCAATCACACTCTGCAACCATGGAAAAAAAAATTTCTTTTTAAAAGGACAGAAAATTATTTCCATGTTTATAAATCTGCAGACTAACAATATGTATGATGTACAGTGGTATCTCGCTAATCCGAACTAATAAAAACCGCACTCGTTCAGATTAGCGAATTTTCCTCCCAAGAGACAACAAAATAACTAGCGTTTAAGACAAAAATAATCAGATTCTAATGGTACATCAATTTAATTCTGTAAATAAATGAATTAACTGATAGAAAAAATGCTACTGTACTGTAACATAAAACTTAAAAAAATAATATACAGTACGCAAGTTTATTTTAGTAAAATATTTAGTTTGTATTTACCTGTATTGTTGAGGATTCCGATTTAATAAAATTGCATAAAAAATATCACTTTCTTGTACACAACACACAAAAAAAAGTTTCATAAAATAACACAAGTAGTTTTTTTTTTTATTATTATTATTTCTTTTGCTTCTTGGAAGCTAAACTTTTTTCGAATGCTTCTTCCCAGCGCTGCATTAGCAATAAAATTTTGTGGAATGGTGTATCATTCCGCTTAGCCTATTCTATACGCACATTAAAACTGTCAACTGCTTCTTTCTGTTTTTTTTTTTAGAGTTCTTTATCGCCATCATCATCTGCTAATTCATTCTGTAGCGTCATATTTATAATTTAAGCATCTGATTTGATTTCGAATTCACTTTCGGTTCAATCTGTTTGTGAAATTTCAACATCTGGATTTATATTTTTAACCAAATTATGCCCGTTTTGAATATCCGCTTTTTGTCTATCACTCTAGTTATCTTCGTAAATTCTAGAAGGCCACAGTTTTTTCATGATGCTCGACAGCGGTGATTCATGCTGACAATACAGTACGTACTGTACAGTATGAAAAAGCAAATGTGAACACACAATAAATCAAAATAGGCCTACAGTGTAACCATACAATCGACAGTATGAAAAAAAATATATATATATATACTGTACTGTAATAATAATAAAATAAATAATAGTTAAAATAATAATTATTAAATAAAAATAATAGCACAATAAATAAAACATTTTTTTTCTTTCAAACTCCAGTTCGGTTTACTGGAGGGTTTGGACTGAAGAGGTTCGGATTAGCGAGATACTACTGTAGTCTAATTTGGGAAGAAAAGTCAAATGCCCAGATTTTTTGAAAAATTGCCTCTGAGCAGGCTGGTGGGTGAAGATCACCATCCTACTCAGAGGCCTGAACTAGCTTAAAAAAGAAGAAAGGTTAAGCATTAACTTACTCTTACACTCTTATTCTTAATCTTTTATTATAATAAATTCACTCAAATGCTGTTTTAAAGAACATTTATTATAACAAATTATTCCCGCAGTCTCTACACATTTGCCACACCGAGAGTTGACTGACCTGTGATCATATGATCATCCACTGTTAAACAATTCATGCAAGTGTGCTTTGCATTGTTTCCCAAGAAAATTTATATGATGTTTATCTTAGCCTTCTGTTTATCCTTTAAAAATGGATGACTGTGTAGTGTAGCTGCTATCCAACCTGTATGGTGCAGGTTTAAATTCTGTCATGCATGGATTTTACATGGAAGATGAATTTCATTGCCCAGCATGAGACTACCACCCTGCTTACTGGATGCCTGAGCTAACTTGAAAAACAAAGTTCTATTATGTTTGGTCTCTAGATTAGTTTTTACATAAATAAAAACCTTAGCACGTTAAGCACTATGGGTGATCTATGTGTTTACAACTTTTCGTGGGTGTGGGGGGGGTCACATCAGTTATTAGTTACCACTCCATTATAAGTCTTACATACACTAAATTAAATAATTATTTTTCAGCATTTCATCTAAAAAGCTTCACATAACTGTGTTTATTATATATATAGTAGTTTCTGCTTCATTGATCCACCAGTTAATTGGGGCAGTTATTTTATTGGAACAAGTCTGGAAAAAATGAAAAAAATATATATAGCAAGAAGTTCCTTTCTTTATTTAGGACACAATGCTATTTAATTGGATCAGCTGGTAACCTCTACCACATAGTGTTAAAACAATTCAGTGCTGATGACATCTGTAATGCTGACAAAACAGGGTTATTTTATTGTGCCACATCGGATGGCTCCAAGTGTTATAAACTACACTGTTTGGATCAATGAAGAAAACGAATCTTGTTATGCTGTTCAAATATGTCAACTGATAAATAAGAGCTGTTAGTTTTAGGGAAAAGGGCCAGGCTTCAATGCTTTAAAAGATTACAATGGAGAGTTTACCAGTCCAGTACCATGTGAACGATATCTGAATTGGCTTATGAGTTGAGAAATGGAATTACAATAGAAATCAATAAAAATTTTACTGGTCCTTGACAATCACTAAGGAGGTCAGTGCAAATATTAATCTTTTACAAGCAATTAGCAACTAGAGACTGTTCAAAACTGTTTTGCTCACTGTGTTTTTAAGCATTCAGTCATGCATATCCTAGATATGGACGATAGTAAAAATGACATCCTATGAAATGTGAACCACAATAGAAATGACAAAGCATTTGCAGCTATTGCTGGTCATATTTGATGGGAGTAGCTGTGATACTGAAGACAGTCCAGACAAGAGTCCATTTTGGTTATAATCCTGTTAATGACAGAATACTTTGTATTAGACTTAAGGCTCATCTTGCCAATGTGTCAATCATGGTAGTTTATGCACAGACAGGCCTGATGAATTATATGACAACCTACAGACTGTTTTGGATTGACTACCAAGGAGAGATGTACTCTGGGGATTTTAATGAAAAAGTATGAGAGTTTGGCCTGAGTGTGGCATCTTTGGCATGGGTGACCATAAAACCATGGTGAAAGACTGTTGGAATTTGCCCATGCTAACACATCAGTTAATACCAATACCTGGATATCTTGTCCACCATTGGAGAGCCACTAGCTCTCCAATGGTGGACAAGCATCGCTGATGAGCAGACTGTGGTACAGACCATCAACTAGTAAGAGCCAAAGCAAGACTGAGATTTAAAGCCAGGCCCATCCCACTAAACCGGATGTCAGAGACCTGGTGGGTTCACAGAAGAAACATCAACTCAGTTGGATGATCTTTTAAAGACTAGTGAGGAGAACTTACCAGAAATGCTTTGGGAAGGAGTCAAGGGTTATAATACAGGATACATCTAAGAAGTATCTAGGCCCAGCGACTGAAGAATATAAGATCACATAGAAGTCAGAAGAGCCATCAAGCAGACAAGGAAAATTTTTATGCTAATGTGAAGAGATAGAGTTCCAGATGAGGAGGCACAATTATAAAAGGATGTTTTGTTTAGTTCGTGACCTAAAGCACAGGTTTAAGCCCAAATTGAATGTCAGCAAAGAGAAGAATGGAGCAATACTAACAGAAAATCAAAAACAGATGGAAAGAATATTGTGAGAAACTATACAGCAGAAAGGATAGTGAAAATTTGGAGGAGCCCTCTCACTAGAAAAATTTCGATTTGGAACCTCCTCCAGCTTGACAACAATAACGCTCCAAGTGCAGATAAAATCCCAGAAGAGTTCACTGAGACCAGAAAGGATCAAGGGATAAGTGTGTTTCATACATTAATTAAGGATATGGCAGACTGGAAAAGTTGGTTTTCATATATCATCACACAAAAAGGGAAATATGAAAGAAATACAGAATTATCAGTTTAATCTCTCACAAGAAAGATTTTATTAAAGATTATTCTAAATAGGATTGAGGCAGAGATGCCTGAGGAAGAAGCAGGTTTTAAGAAAGGTAAGGTTACTAGAGATCAGATTCTTGGTCTTAGACAGATGAAAGAAAAGTATAAAGAATTTAAACTCTATCATGTGTTTCATAGACTACTCCAAAGCATTTGACTGTGTTCAGCATATGAAATTGTGGGAGGTAATGAGATTAATAGGTTTTCCTCAACACATTATCAGGTTGATAGCTAACTTGTATAATGAGCAAGAAGCCATGGTAAGAACAGGTGTTGGATTAATTGATTGGCTTCAGATTAGAAAGGTAGTTAGGCAAGGATGCCTACTTTCTCCTCACCTGTTTATTATCTATGCTGAAGACATCAAGTGTGTAGCACTGGATGAGCTTGAGACAGGAATTAGCTTGTAGACTGATCAGTAAGAACAGAGCACATCAATTCTAGCAAGACAAAGATATGGTCAGAAGGCTAGGAACGACTAAAACAACAGTCAGAGACCTGTCCAAAATATGGAAGAATGGATCTCTGAACTTAGAACCTAAAGAAGTCTGATAGAAAAGTGATAGCTGCTTTTGAAATGTGGTGTTACAGAAGTTTGCTGAGAATATCATATACTGAAAGATGGGTGCTAGGAAGGATTGATAGAACTTAAGGATACTGACAGAAAAGGGCTGAAATACTTTGGACACAAGAGATGAAAATACTTCTCAAAACAGTAACAGAAGGTAAAGTTCCTGGAAAAAGAGGAAGATTGTCAATGAGATGTAGTATATAAAAATAGATTAAAACCAGGTCATCATCATCATCAAATTCCTGCCATGTACCCTCAAGGGGTGTACAGGATATGACAGTACTACATGAAAAAATTACATCATTACTAACTTCCTATCTACAATTTTCCTCCAAATCAGTCTGTTACTTGTCAAAACTCCAACATTATCAGATCTTATATTTCTATTGTCTAAGGCACTTTGTACCGTATCAATCCACCTATATCTTGGTTTTCCTCTGGGTCGTTTTCCTGCCAACCTGACAGAGAACACTTGTTTTGCTAATCTTTCCTTTCCCATTCTATTTAAGTGACCATACCATCTGAGATTAGCTCTGCTAACGCATTCCTGGATGCTGACAATGTCAAGTTCTTTCCTAATATCCTCATTTTTAATATGATACTGCCATTGATGCCATCTGTTCACGCCTATAATCTTTCTCAGGACTCTCATATCTGCGGTCTCTAGTCTTTGGTCAAGTGTTTTATTTCTGACCCAGCTCTCAGATCCATAAGTTAAAATTGGTTTGAACACAGTCTTGTATACAGCTAATTTAGTGTTCTGACTAATTTCTTTCTTATTCCATATGAATTTATTCAACTGACTTCCCACGATACCAGATTTGCTGATTCTGTTGTCTATTTCTATATTTAGTTTACCATCTTCAGTAAAAATTGTGCCTAAGTAGCTGAAATGTTTTACTTCTTCCACAGGTTCTCCATTCACAACACAGTTGACATTTTCAATGATTCTGCCTATTTTCATTGTCTTTGTCTTTTTATTGCTGACCTTCATACCATATCTATTACAACAGCTATTCAATTTAGTCAGAGAATCTTGCAGACTTGTAGCAGATTTATTTAGAAGTATAACATCATCCGCATAAAGCAAAGAGCTGACATTAACATCTCCAATTTTGATATCAGGTTTAATACCACATTCCTTCATAATGTGATCCATATAGATAATGAATAACAGAGGGGATAATGTACATCCTTGTCTCACACCAGATTTAACACTAAACCATCTTCCTGTACTTCCTTCAATTCTAACCGCTGACTTACAACTCAAATAAAGACTAAGTATTGCTTGATATAATGCCCCATTGACACCATATATCTGTTGCATATTGAATAGCTTCTCTCTTGGCACCTTGTCATATGCCTTTTCCAAATCGACAAAACTTAAATACAGATCTTTGTTATATTCCCATGCTTTCTCGACTATTTGTCGTAAAGTGAAGATCTGATCCTGACAGCCTCTATTTGGCCTGAATCCAGCTTGTTCTTCACCAAGCTTTTCTTCCACAATTCTTCTCAACCGTTTCTCAAGTATACTTGCATAGATCTTGCCAGGAACACTCAGAGGGAAATACCTCTGTAATTCTCACATTCAGTTTTATTTCACTTTTTATATGTGGGTACTATGAGAGCTCTACTCCAATCATCGGGAATTCGTCCCTCTGTCCAGGCTTTCTGAACTATGCAGCGCAGCCACTGTAAGACTTTTATACCACCATACTTCAGCATTTCTGGTCGGATATCATCTACTCCTGCTGCCTTTCCACATTTCAAGCTTTTGATGGCTTTTTCTACTTCAAGTATGGATATGTATTCCTGACTGCCTGCCTGGTCAGTGTGTTTTATCACTGTGCTGTCATCACTGCTTGTTTCATTTAGCAGTTTTTCAAAGTAATTACTCCATACTTCAAGGATATCTTTTTCTCCTGTTTTCATTTCACCTTTATCATCTCTAATTCCTTTTACAGCACTCTTTCCTCCATTATTCCTAAGCTTCTTCAACAACCTCCAGAATATTTTGCCACCTTCTTGATATTTATTTTCTATATTCTTGCCAAAGTCCTCCCATGACTTTTGTTTAGCTTTCTTACATTTGTCTCTGTATTCTGTAAGAGTAAAAGCTGACTTATTTGCCAGGAACTTTTGATATGCTTTCTTCTTTTCCTTCACTGCCTCTTTAACTTCCTGTGTCCACCAGGGAGTTCTGATTATTTTATCCTTGCACACAACCTCACCACATGCCTCTCTGGCAGAATCAATCAATGTTTCCTTCAGAGTTTGCCACTGAATCTCCAAGGTTTGATTCCTGTTCTCAAACTCTTTCATTTTCTTTTCAATAATATTTCTGTATTTTAGTCTACAGTTCACATCTGAGAGCTGCTCAACTTTTATTCGCTTTAAAACTTTCTTACATGTTATTCTTTTCAATATGAAATTCAATTTTATCCTGCTCAAGACTAAATAGTGATCACTTCCAATTTCAAATCCTCTGTACACTCTGGTGTCCTGCACCAGTGAGAAAACATCACTATCAACAATAACATAGTCAATGAGACTTTTCTTATTCCTAGCCTCTTCTCTCCATGTGAATTTGTGCACATTTTTATGTTGGAACATGGTGTTAGTAATAACCAGTCCATGTCCTGAGCCAAAATCCAACAGATATTTGCCATTATTATTAGCTTTGCTCTTTTCTCCAAATTTTCCCAAAATATTTTTGTATGTCTCACAATCATTTCCTACTCTACTATTTAGATCCCCAACAAGGACCAACTTTTCCTTTTTCATTGTGTCAGTTGCTTTTTCTAAAGCCTCAAAAAATTCCTCCACTTCTACCTTAGTAGAACCTTCTGTGGGACCATAGGCACAAATAAGTCTCATTGTCCAGTTCCCCATTCTCATATTTGCCCACATTACTCTACTTGAGACTGACTGCCATTCAAGAAGATTAGCCTCGTATTTTGTGTTGAATACTATGGCTACTCCTTCTTTTCCTTGATTGTCATTGCCTGAATATAACATTTTGTATTTATTGCTCAGAAAGATCACCAGTTTTGGTCTTTTTTTGTTTCAGTCACCCCTATTATGTCGATCTGGTACTTATCTAATTCATCAGCTAGCTCCATTTCTTTGCCATTCAGGCTTCTTACGTTGATAGTACCGATCTTTAACTCTGGTGATGTTGAGTTGGGGTTTGTTTTCAGATTTGTTCCAGTAGCTGACTTTACGCTGTTCGCCCTGGTTCCCTGGCGAAAACAACGGGGGCCTTGTTTAACCGGGCGCCGCCCCAGCCGGCATGAAGTTTTGTCATGTTGTACCATCATTTTTTATTTTGGTTTACCCAATAATAATACAATTTGGTCGGCTAAATCCCAAATTGCCAGCCCATCCTCGTTCGTTCAGTATCAAAGTAGATACCCAACAGGGTGCACCACGAGAAGGTGAGGATTGGACATTAGGTCAGAAGCCCTGGTCGGTTCTCCGCATTCCTTTAAAGGCTATGTGGAGATCTCCTCTCAGTTATACAGCTTTGACCCTTAAGCACCCTTAAAACCAGGTTTATATTTAAAATAGCTTGGTATCTTTAACGTATATTATTCCTAAGGTAAAAAACTTTCTACATCTATCTCTCATCCTGAGATTTTTATTTAATAAGGGCAAAGCACCTTATGGTAACTTTTTTGGTAAAATACTTAAGCTCTGTATTACTTAAACCTTGGTATTTCTAAGCCTGGCTCCCACTGATGAGACCTCAATAAAGATTGAAACTGGTCTGGGTAATGGCTCCTTGCCTTTAATGCATAGCATCATACATCTCCTCAAGGAGATGTGCTTTGCATTAAGGGTAAATACTAAGAATAGTGATCAGAGCTTATTCCACCTTTACCACGAGTTGCCTAAGACTTGCAGATGCAAACTTGACTTACTTATCTGTTTGCTTACTTGGGAAATGGATTAAAACCAGGTTTATATTTAAAATAGCTTGGTATCTTTAACATATATATATATATATATATATATATATATATATACAAATTAGTTTTTTTTTTCCAGTGATAGTTCAATCAGTGGATAAAAATCCTATAAAATTTATGTCAGTATTGCATATCTTCCCACTAATTATAAGGAACAGTATTTTAGCTTTCATTATAGCATTTAAAAGATTCAGTTTTACCTGCCCAACAGAATAGTGCTCTGTCAGTTATGATATTTATAATCCTTGCAATACTGAGTCCTTATAAGTCGGCTATAATAGTGAGATAACTCAATGAAAAGTTATGATCAGGTGGCACATGCTATTATCAGAAATGCTGGTAATAGTAGAATTAGTTGTATTTTCATGAACTACTACATAAAACAGTTCTGAATGTTACTTCTTGTAACTTTTATGGAAAGAAAAAAAAAAGCCATCTCTTCAAGCTTCAAATTTTGGTTGCGATACTTTTTCACAAGGCCACAGCCATGTTATGCTATTGACTGACTTAGTACATCTGTTATTGCAGTATTTAATAATCATCAGACCTCCATAGAGTCAAGAAACTCATTGTGGGTGGTCTCACTTTCACGTACACAGCTCAATCATACCTTGACTTAAACGTACTCACTATCTCTGCACTCACCACACTTTCAGGCAGTTCATTCCAATCATCTACCACTCTCCGCAGAAAAAAATCTACTCCTCATTGCCTTGCTCACACCTTCCTTATACAGCTAAAGGCGGCCTCTTGTTCTCTTGCTGTCTCCAACCATTCTATGAAAAATCTCATCCACATTATTCTGGTAATTACTCCTTACTAACTTATATATATCTCTTCCCCTCCTTCTATCCACTAAACTCTTCAATTTGCATTCTCTTAATCTGTTCTTGTACTCAATATGCCAGAGACCCAAAACTGACTTCATCAGTCATATATGAACCCTCTCCAAGAACTCGTCATCCTTTTAAAAACCAGGCAATCAAATCTGTGCACAGCAATCCACGTGTGCTATGATCAAAGCCTAGTACAATGGAATCATAACATCCTTACTTCTACATGTCAGTGTTCACTGCATCACTGCCATAATCCACTGTGCTGTCCTCAAAATGTCCCAAAATTTCAGGTCCTTATCCACCGTCACCTTCAGATCTTCCATCTCCTCTAAGATATCCCCACAACTCTACAAGTCGTTTTTTAAAACCTTACACTTTGCTACAAAGAATTGGCATCCCCATTCACTCAGTCTGTTTAAGTCCTCTTGCAACAAAGCTACCACATCCATTCTACTCCAGCTCTCCCCAACTTTCACCATTTGCAATCAACTGTATTCAAGCCTTTCCCAATGTTATTTACATACAAATTAAACAACAATGGCTCCAAAACATACCCTCTAGGACATACTACTAGTGACTTTCCTCTTCTAGGTTATCACTCCCCTAAAACACAGCCTGTTGGTACTTATCAAGCAGCCATTCTCCAATCCAACACTCTAATGTACCATCCAACCCCATCTATTCCAGTTTAATTATCAGCCTGTCATGTGTCAATCTATCAAGAGCCTTTGCAAAATCTGAATATACTAATGTGTATGCATTTATCACCATGTTATAATAAGTAAGCAATTACTAAAAATGATCTTGCTTTAGCATGCCCATGCTGTCAATCAAAGAGAATTCTGCTGCTGTCATCCCAGTTCTAAATCCTGGTTCTTACTAACCTCTCTATTGCCTTGACCACAACTCCATATACAAGCAGATTGGGCTATAATTCAAAGCCTTAGTCTTATTATCCTCTTCCCCTTTTATGAAGATGAACAAATTTGCTTTCTTTCCACTCCTTTGGAACTTGGGCCAAAGAGGTAAGTTAAAGTTGTCATTAACTTCCTGGAACATTGCTTCAAGATGTGGTGATGCATCATTAAATTCTTATGGCCTTATTAGCATCAAGTTTACTCAATTCATATATCCTGCTCACCCAGCATCAGTGCTACCCCACAGCCTTTAAAGTTCTGCATGTTACATTCACAAGAATGGAATACCTTAATGAATTGCTCATTTAACACCTCTACTATATCCTCCTCCCTCCCTTGTTGTTATCTATGTATATATTATACTTGACAAGAAATTATATTGTTCTAATCCTGTACCCAAGCATAAGCATTAAGTAAATAGACTAGTCATAATGTTACTTCATGCTTCATATAGGATTAAAATAACGTTATAATTTCTTTATAAGTATAACATACAACACTACAACCAAGCAGCAAAACTTTCCAGAGATATTATCTATCAAGAGCCTTTGCAAAATCTGAATATACTAATGTGTATGCAGCTGTCACCATGTTATAATAAAGAAGCATTAATAAAAATGATCTTGCTTTAGCATGCCCATGCTGTCAACCCGATCCTGATCCTTACTAACCTCTCTATCTATGATCATTCCATCATTTTTGTTTGAGGACTCAGCATTAATAAGCCCAATGTTCATTCTGATATATTTCACAACTGACCTCTCTGTCTGTCCTATATAATTGTTTTCACTTGTACAGTATACCCCCACCCCTTGGGAGTGACAACATGTGGATATGTTGCCACTTTCTAGCTTTTTTTTTCTTTAAGTTCTTGGTCACTAATGTTCACCCACTTGTTTTTATTTAATATTCTTATATCACTTAGAGCAGTGTTTCTCAAAGTGTGGTACGCAAAAGGTCGTTAGGGGGTACATGGCAATTTTCGGCTATGCATAATTAAAGGAATCATATTTTTCAACAAACTGCAATTAGAGACAACCTGGATAAAACATCACTAAATAATGAATCACATCCCCTCTCCAACAGAAACTGCTTTATAGACTAAGCAAAACCATATGTTGCCAGTGGAACATATGGAAGACCACCCTCGTCGTTCATGTGTTAAAACTAAGAAATATATAGTGAATGTGTTTCAGATATTATGGAATTCGGTTGAAGGGAAATTAGCATTTCAACTCAACTGTTGAAATGCTAATTTGTCTTTTGTTAATACCGCACCAATCACATGCAGTTCTTCGCTGCTCTATTTATCTTAAGTCATGTAAATTACTGGTAATTTTCGCTTGAAATAATGGGAAAGAAGATGACGCTATTTGGGTAGATGACTTTCACGATGCACACAAATAAACTGTTCTCGATGCCAAAAGTAGTGATAGTGAGTAGGAGCTACTTGGTAAGTTGCACCGTTTTCAGTTTTTTTGAAAATTTTAGTTTCCGAAAATTTCCGCAACACGATTTTTTAGCTTTAATTTTGGGAAAAAGTTTGAGTTATATAATCGAGTAAATATAGTATATTTTTTTTAGCTTTCAAATTCTTACGTATGGATCATTGGTTAAAGATTGGATTTATAAAACCCCAAAAAGAGAGCAATATAGTAAATACAAGTAGCTTTAAGCAACAAGAAAACGTTGATATTGCATCTGGATCAAATGAAATTGATGAGTGTGTCGTCTGACATCTCTAGAGAACCAAAATTTAAAAATAAATCATATTTTTTGTTTACATGAACATATAAATTCAAATAAAATAGATATTTTAAATTAATTTATTTATTTTTAATTAATTAGGGGTACTTGATAATAATGAAAATTTAAGAAGGGGAACGTGGATATCTGAAGTTTGAAAAACACTGACTTAGAGTATGCTATTCTTCATTTAGTATACTCTTCAAATCTGGCATCTAAATGTCTATGCCAAATTTTGGGTTTTTTTAGGCTATTTACCTCAAAGTTCTCCATGAATAAGTTGATGTGAAAAGAGAGTAGCAAGTCCATGACCTGTTCCTGCACATAAACTATGATCATGTGAAGGAACACAGCAATTATTATGCAAGGATCATAACAGCGAAGTAGGACAAAAAAAGTTCTAGGTTTGAAACTAGAACTTTTGATCTTATTTGAATGTTTATTTTTTTTTTTTTAATTTTAATATAATTTTAATATAAGAAATGAAAAATTAAAATTTTCACATTGAAGAAGCAGATTCATTACTAAAGATTATATTTGAAGCAAAAAATACTACCTGATATAACAGATATTTTATCAGACCCATGTTCACATCTAGCTATTCTTTCTGCTTCTTCCATTAACAACATTCCAAAACCCTGAAATAGATGAAGACTGGTTTTGCAAAATGATGCATAGAAATATTTTTTAACATTTAATTCATTTTTGATTACTTTTTTTTTTTAATTTAGCAAATTCATATACAGAAGTGTAACTCTAAATACCGGGTGATCCAAAAAGTCACAGAAAAAGTATAGACAGTAGCACAATACGATTTCTTTTTTAATAAAGAAAAATGTTATTGCCAGAATAGTTACATTTGTCACAACAGGTGGTGCTGTAGCGGTCCCAGGGCTGCTACCTGTCACTATTTAAACCATGAGGTATGTAAATTTCAGGTGTAGCGAATACTGAAGTTAAACTTTCAGCGTTAAACATTCTGCCAAGGTGAAGCATGTTATCGTTACGAGATAAAGCACTTTTAGTTAAGCTGTATTATCAGAACTCCGAATGTGCAAGTGTGGCTTTGCACACCTATCGTTCGATGTGGGATATTAGAAGTGGAAAGGGACTGATGTCTTGTTCCTCACTAATAGCTATGATGAAAAGGTTTGAGGACACTGGCAGTTTGGAAGCACGTGCAAGAAGCGGGAGACCCAAAAAAAACTATTGTAGTTGTACACGAGACCGACACACGATCGGCAGCTTCAGCACGTGGGGGAATGCAGTGCGCGTGAAATTTCAAGACAAACTGGCATTTCGTGCGGGGATCACTCAGGATCATCCTCAAGAGGTATCCTTACAAAATCCAACACGCAGTAACTGAAACCAACTGATTTCGAGAGATGTCATGAATTTGCAAATTGGCTTTTCAACAGATGGAAAACAATGTCAAATATCCTGTGGACTGACAAGGCACACTTTTCGCTTAATGGAAGTGTAAATGTGCACAACTGGTGCATCTGGGTGAGAGAGAACCCACATGCAATTGTGGAAACCCATTTGCATCAGCCAAAATTGACAGCATGGTGTGGGTTCACTGTGTCATTAATTATAGGCACCTTTTTCTTTGAGGAAGTCCACAGCAGTACATTTTGAACTGTTTCTGTCACAGGCAAGCATCATGCTGTGCTTTTAAAAGAGCATCATTTCCTCCTTGCAAGAGAGGCAAGCACTCCATAGTGTAACATTCATGTAGGATGGAGCACCTCCGCACATCACGGGTCCTGTCCAGCACCTGCTGCGATCGACATTTGGCAATGACCGTGTCTTTAGTCACTCTTTCCCACACGAATGGCCATCAAGATCTCCAGACCTTACACCTTGTGACTTTTGGTTATGGGGCTACTTGAAGTCACAGGTGTACAGAGGTTGGCCGACGTCATTGGCCATATTGAAAGAAGCTATTTGCCATCATGTGACAAGAATTACAGCTGAAACCCTCTTCAATGCTGTGCAGGGCGTCATGCCACGTCTGACGTCCATTCTCATGAATGACGGCCGTCACATTGAACATTTGTAATCCTAGCTGCGTTGCGAACTGTGCTGCGCCACTGCGCAAACTACTGACACAGCTGAAGCGCCACCAGTCAGTGGCAAATGTAACTATTCTGGTAATAAAATTTTTTGCTTTATTTAAAAAAAATCCATTGCATTTCTGTGAAAACTGCATCGTTCTACTGTCCATACTTTTCGAATTATTGAATTTTTACTTTTTCTGTTACTTTTGGATCACCCAGTATAATATACCCAATAAAATACTGTGCAACTTTTTATCTTTCATTTAAAAATCAGATCACTAGTAGTTTGAAGTTTCACCAACACTTAATACATTTCAAAAGTGTGTACATATTTAGTAAGAGATAATTACCTAATATTGTCTTCAGCTGTGATATGCATTTCGTGAAATTTCAAATTTATTTATTGATTCAAAACAGTCAAATGATTTATTAGCAGAGGCTGCAGCATTATTCTGAATAAACCTAGCCCTTCTAACTAGAATTTCGTTCTTTTTTATAGCATCATATGTACTGTAAGAAAATCATTTTATCCACTCAAACTTTGGCACACTTTCTTTTGATTAAATATCTATGTAATCTCATTTTAACACTAAGGTTCATTCCAACATATTCAAGAAGACTTGAGCCAAACAGACAAGCATTGAAGGCCTAAAAGCATGAATCAAAGAAAAAATCAACATGCAGAAAATAATGCTTAATGTGATGAAAGGCTTCTGTTTTTCCATGTAGTATTTCATTTAATGAATGGTGGTGACAGATGTAATGTTCACAAAATATAAAATATAATTAAAAACTATGATTTCTGATCCCCTTTTGACCAAGGTACCATTTATAAATGAAAAAATAGAGAATAGGTAATAACAGTTAACATACATAATAGAAATATATGAACATGAATAACAATGGAAAGTGCGCATTTCTATGATGTTTGCTGGTTCATCAACTGCTATATACAACTGGTAACTTTGTGTGTATGTCATGATGAATTAGGGAAGATCAACCCGAGGGTATGCACTTTTTCTCTAGCCAAGACATGAATCATAGTATACTTACTAAATGTTCAATCCAGAAAGGAAAGACTATTGGACAGGCATTTATCATCAAATTTCTGACGTGTACACTCAAGGTGCATACAGGATATAATGATAGTACTACATGAAAAACTTACATCATTAGTAACTTTTTTATTACAACAGTTATTCAATTTAGTCAGGGAATCTTGCAGACTTGTACTGGATTTATTTAAAAGTACATCATCTGCATAAAGTAAAGAGCTGAGATTAATATCTCCAATTTTAATATCAGGTTTAATACTGCTTTTTCTTCATAATGTGAGCAACTTAAATAATGAATAACAGAGGGAGATAATGTACATCCTTGTTTGATACCAGATTTGATATCAAACCATCTCCTGTACTTCCTTCAACAATTCTAATTGCTGACTTACAACTCAAATAAAGAATAAGTATTGCTTGATATAATGCCCCACTGACAAGAAACACTGGCACCATGTCATATGCCTTTTTCCAGATATACAAAACTTATAGATATTTGTTGTATGATCATGATTCCTAAACAATTTGTTGTAAAGTGAAAATCTGATCCTGACAGCCTCTGTTTCGCTTGAATTCAGCTTGTTCTTCACCAAGCTTCCCTTCCAGCAATCCTTCTCAAGTATGCTTCATAAATCTTACAGTAAGTAGGGAAATACCTCTAATTCTCACATTCAGTTTTATTTCTATTTTATATATGGGTACCATTGAGAGCTCTACTCAAATCATCTGCAATTTGCCCCTATAGCCAGGCCTTCTGAACTAAGCAGTGTAGCCGCTTTTAAGACTTTTATACCCCCATTCTTGAGCATTTCCAGTCTAATAATCATCTACTACAGCTGCCTTTCCACATTTTAGACTTTTGATGGATTTTTCTACTTCAAGTATGGATATGTATTCCAGTTGAGTGTTTTTTTTTTTTTTTTTTTTCTTATCACTGTGCTGTCATTGATTGTTTCATTTAGATTTTTCTAAGTAATTACTCCATACATCAAGGGTATCTTTTTCTCCATCTTGCCACCTTTCTGATATTTATTTTTGATGCTCTTAGTAAAGTCGTCCCATGACAGTTTTATACAGTTTTTGCATTTCTTACATTTGTCTCTATATTCTATAAGAGCACAAGCTGGCTTATTCGCCAGGAACTTTTGATGTGTTTTCTTCTTTTCCTTCACTGCCTCTTTAACTTCCTGTATGGAGTTTTTTCCCTATGATTTTTCTATCCTTGCAGACAACCTCACCACATGCCTCTCTGGCTGAATCAATCAGGGTTTTCTTCAAGGCTTGCCACTGAATCTCCAAGGTTTGGTTCCTGTTCTCAAACTCTTTCATTTTTTCTTCAATAATCTTTGTGTATGTTAGTCTGCAGGTCACATCTGAGAGCTGCTCAACTTTTATTTGCTTTAAAACTTTCTTACATGTTCTTCTTTTCAATATGAAATTCAATTTTATCCTGCTCAAGAATAAATGATCACTTCCAATTTCAAATCCTCTGTTCACTCTAGTGTCCTGCACCAGGGAGAAAACTTCACTATCAACAATAACATAGTCAATAAGACTTTTCATATTCCTTGCTTCTTCTCTCCATGTGACTTTATGCACATTTTTATGCTGGAACATGGTGTTAGTAATAACCAGTCCATGTCTTGAGCAGAAATCCAACAGGTATTTGAAATTATTATTAGCTTTGCTCTTTTCTCCAAAAATATTTTTGTATGTCTGACAATCATTTCCTGCTCTGCTATTTAAATCCCCAGCAAGGACCAACTTTTCCTTCTACATTTTGTCAATTGCTTTCTCTAAAGTCTCAAAAAATTCCTCCACTTCTACATTAGTAGAACTTTCCATGGGACCATAAGCACAAATAAGTCTCATTGTCCAGTTCTCCATTCTGATATTTGCCCACATCACTCTACTTGATATTGCCTGCCATCCAAAAAGATTATCCTCATATTTACTGCTGAATACTATAGCTAATGCTTGTTTTCCCTGATTATAACATTTATTATTTATTGCTTAGAAAGAAATCACCAATTTTTGTCTTTTTTGTTTTAGTCACCCATATCATGTCAATCTGGTACTTATCCAATTCCTCAGCCAGGTCCATTTCTTTGCCATTCAGGATTCTTATGTTGATAGTACCGATCTTGAACTTTGATAATGTTGAGTTGAGATGTATTTCAGGATTTGTTCCAGTAGCGGACTTTTTTACTGTTCACCCTGGTTCCCTGGCAAAAACAACAACAGCTGGCCTTGTTTAATCGGGTGACACCCGAGCCATTATGAAATTCTGTCATGTTATACCAACATTTTACATTATGGTTTAAGCTAATAAGAATACAATTTGATCAGCTAAATCCCAAATTGCCACCCATGCTCACTTGTTCATTCAGTATCCAGGTAGATACCTAACAGGGTGCACCACAAGAAGATGAGAAATGAACATTAGATCAGAAGCCCTGGTTGGTTCTCCACATAAACTACCACAGTGTATGAGTTGTGGTAGTTTATGCACCCCACATGGATAGGCCTGAAGAAGAGAGTGAGGAATTCTATGAAAACTTACAAACTGTTTTGAACTGCCTACCAAGGAGAGACATACTTTACATCTTAGGGGACTTAAATGCAAAAGTGGGAAAGAGTATGAGAATCAGGCAATAGCGTGGCATGTTTGGTCTGGATGAACAGATTAGTTATTACCAATACCTGCTTCCAGAAACATCCATGACAAACCTATACTTGAACAAGGCACTAGATTGATTACATCCTTGCTCTGCAGCGGTGAAAGATGAGCATCTCTGATGTGCATACTTGTCCTGGAGCAGATTGTGGTACAGACCATCAGCTAGTAAGAGCCAAAGAAAGACTAAGACTCCGAAAAGGGATGTGCCTGACTTCCAGGTCAGGCACATCCCACCAGATTGGATGTTAGAGTAATTCCTAGTGGATTCACAGAAGAAACATCAACTCGGTTGGATGATTTTTTAGAGACCAATGAGAAGAACACACCAGAAATGCTTTGAGAAGGGGTTATGGTGATAATACAGGATACAGCGAAGAAGTATCTCAGCCCAATAAGAAAACCAAGAGACCCATGGCTATCAGATTCAACATGGGAACTAATCAAAAGAAAGTGGTTGGAAAAACAAAGAGACACAGGGACTGAAGAATAAAAGAGATTACATAGAGAAGTCAGAAGAGCTATCAAGCATGACAAGGAAAAGTTCTATACTAATAAACGCATTAGTATAGAAAAAATAGAGTTCGAGGTGAGGAGGCACAATTATAAAAGGATGTTTTATTTAGTTCGTGGCCTAAATTGAATGTCATCAAAGACAGGAATGGAGCATTACTAACAGAAGAGTTGGAAATCAAAAACAGATGGAAAAAATACTCTGAGGAACTGTACAGCAGAGTGGATAAAGAAAATGTGGGAGCTCTCTCACCAGGAAAATTTTGATTTGGAACCTCCTCCACTTAGGCATGAAGTTGAAAGAGCAGCTTAACAGCAATAAGGCCCCAGGTGCAGATGAAATCCCAGCAGAGTTAATTAAGGCCACAGGGTACGGAGAGATAAGGGCGTTTCATAGATTGATTACAAGGATATGGGAGACAGGATCATGGCCTAGAGACTGGAAGAAGTCGGTTTTCATACCACTACATAAGAAAGGTGATATAGAGGTGTGCAAGAATTATAGAACTATTAGTTTAATATCTCATGCAAGCAAAATTTTATTGAAGATCATGCTAAACAGGATTGAGGCCAAAGTTTTCCAAGGAACAAGCAGGTTTTAGGAAAGGTAAGGGCACCAGAGATCAGATCTTTTGCCTTAGACAGATCACAGAAAAATATAAAGAATTCAGACTGGTAATGTGTTTCTTAGACTACTCTAAATCTTTTGATTGTGTTGCGCATGTGAAACTGTGGGAAGTAATGAAAAGAATGGGTTTTCCTCAACACACTATCAGGTTGATAGCCAACTTGTATAGGGAGCAAGAAGTAGTAAGAACAGTGTTGGATTGACTGACTGGCTTCAAGTTGGAAAAGGAGTTAGACAAGGATGTTTACTTTCTCCTCACTTGTTTAGTATATATGTAGAGGACATCATGCGTGAAGCATTGGATGAGCTCAGGACAGGAATTAGGATAGGAGGTAGATTGATCAGTAATCTGAGGTATGCTGATGATACAGTACTCCTCTGTAATAACATGGAAGAACTAGGACTAATTCTTGACAAAGTAAACAAGATCAGTAATAACAGAGGACTTCAACTCAAATCTTGCAAGACAAAAATTATGGTTCTCAAAGGAAATACAACAAGAGAAGCTCTTGAGAAACAAGTGTACGTTAATGGAGAAAGAATTGAGGAAGTCAGCAAGTTTGAGTACCTGGGATACATTATTAATGTGAAGAATTGTTGTTCAGAAGACGTCAGAAAAAGGTTAGGAATGGCTAAAATAACAGTTAGAGACCTGTCTAAAATCTGGAAGGATGAATCTATCTCCATGGGAACAAAGTTGAGGATTTTGGATGCAATTGTTTTTCCCACAGTGACTTATGGATGTGAGACTTGGTACCTTAAGAAGTCAGATAAGAAATGGATATCTGCTTTTGAGATGTGGTGTTACAGAAGGCTGTTGAGGATATCATATACTGAAAGGCATACAAATGAATGGGTGTTAGAAAAGATCAGTAGAACTTTAAGGCTCCTTAAGGATATTGACAGAAGAAAGTTAAAATATTTTGGACACATAGAAAGGATGGAAGGGGGACTTCTCAGAACAGTAATAGAAGATAAAGTTCCTGGAAAAAGAGGAATGGGTAGACCATCAATGAGATGGATGGATGGTGTGTGTGTGGAGTTACTGATCTTCAGAGAGCTGAGGCCGTCAGAAAAGCAAACAACAGGACTACATGGCGAAGCCTGGTGTGGCACATCACCGAGCATCAGAGTGACTATACGGCATCTGTAGATGCCCAGTGAACATAGAGAGACCTAAACTAAACGGAAGCCGATTTCTTTAGTACCTGGCAGAAAAGTAGCTAATTTAATCTGTAGTATATATATATTTGTTCCGCAAGTTTTAAGATTGTTTCTTTATAATTCCCTACAGCAGCGTTTTCCAAACTTTCAGTACTTGTGTATACCCCCTTTTATAATTTTAGTAACATTTAGTACCTCAGTCGCTGCCCCACCTCTGGCAAAGGCAGTTTTGGGGAAGCCATATTTTGTTCAAATAAAAAGAATTCTCAAGGGTTCTTGAGCCTTCTTTAGGACCCCTCCCCCTCAAATGATGGATAATAAGTCTAAAGAGCCGAAGGCCACACCGGGCATATAAAAAGCACAAATGCAGCTATCTCAACAATGTGACAGACCAGAACCTCATGTTGGAGGTTTAATGTGCTGCAGGTTTTAATGTTTCGTCTCAGTGACTGAGACGAAATATTGGAAGCATTAAAATTAGTTTTTAATCCTTTCCTGGTGCTGTCAATACTCCATTAAACCTCCAAAATGATGTCCTCCCAGCATTTAAGCCTTAACGTATAGATTTATACAGACTTTGAAAGAGGTCCCATAAAAGATAAAATATATCACAAACAGGATTACAAAACATTACCCTTAAAATAAACGGACGTTATAAATTAAGACTTATACACGTTTATATACCAACCTCAACAGACCACACAGAGGAAAAAATATATGCATTTTAACACTAGATCAACTGGTAAATAGCTTTATTTTTAAGCATACATGGTGGTCAGCATTCAGAGTGAAGAATTTATGGAGACACAATACACATATTAGAATAATTATTTTACTTATAATTAAGAAAATAATATTCAATATTTCAACATCTGTATTCAGGCCATCATCATTAAAGCATATATATGTACAGAACACAAGCTACATGACACTACACAAAAGTAAGGTGAATCTAAATGCTTTGTTAATAATTTACCCTAGCCTGACTGCTGGTGGTGAAGTCAAGATTCACTTCGACATCACTGTTATCCTCTGAGTTGTATTTGCAACTTTTGCTATGTGACCTTTGAATTTCATATTATTATCCATCAGTATGCCAAGATCCCTAGGCTCATCAGGTTCTTTTAGTATAATCCTGCTAATATATGCTGCAGAAAATTTCATCATGCCAAAGTGCATAACTTTACACTTACTAACATTAAACTGACAGCCAGTTTCGTTTGCCCATATTTCTAGCCTATTCCAATCATTCTGAAATGCTGAATATCAGTAGCATCCTTGATTGCCTTGCCTATCTTCACATCATCTGCAAACAATTGCACATCTCCTGTTAGACCCTTCCTAATGTCATTAATGTATAGATTGAACAACAACATCCCAAGGACTGAACCCTAAGGTTCACCACTTTTTGATATGTCTGTCACCCATCCACTTTATCCAAGTCAAGAGTTTATATTCCAATCCCATATTCTCCAGTTTATGCAACAGTCTTCTATCATATGCTTTAGAAAAATCCAACATTATCATAGTGTATCCATTCCTTTATCCTACTTGACTGTACATTGTTATAAAATATGAGCAAATTGCTAAAACTTAACCTTTCCCTTTAACCCATGCTTCTCCTTGCAAAATATAGCTTGTTTCTCTATCCATTTCTGTATGCAAGTTCTTACCAACTTCCCTAAAATCTTCACCACCACACCAGAGATACTGATAGGTTAATAGTTAGACACATTAGATTTTGCACCACCCTTATACAATAGAACTATCATGCACTTTTTCCATTCCTGTGGTATCATTCCTGAGCTGAGATTCAAGTTATACAAAATATGTGAAAGGCCCAGCCAATTTGGCTGAACATACTTTTAACAAACATGCTGATATCTGTCCCTATTAACAAATTCTTATCCATGTTATGCAACAGCTATTCAACCTCATTCTCGTGCATCTCTAACTCTTCATCCAATGCAGTAGTAGTAGCACTGTGCACCATGTTATATATCGTTGATATATCTTAGCAAACTGAGCTCTCATTAGCTTCCGACACTAGAATACTGCATGTATTCAGCAAAGTTATTCTTACATCTTACACATAAAATTCTTTTGGACTGCCTTTAGCCTGCATAGCCAATTTCTTTTCATACTCCGATTTAGCTTTTCACATAATCATTACTTTTCTGGCCTTTATATATGGAAAGAGCAATGGAAAAAATGAAGGAAGATGCAAAAGGAATATCAGTGCATGGGATGAGAATTAACAATCTGAGATTTGCAGATGACATTGTTATTATTGAAGAAGGCACAAGAGAACTACAAAAAACATTGAAACTGTTAAATGAGGAAGGGAAAAGATTTGGACTTATGAACTTGGAAAAAACAAAGACAATGGTATTTGGTTAGAAGTGGATGGAACTGATATAGAAAATGTAGAACAATTCATGTATTTGGGAAATAAAATGACATATGATTTGGACCGTAAAAAAAAAATAAAGACCAGGCTTGTAAAGGGAAGAACAAATCTGAAGGCCATGGATAACATGTGGAAAAGTAAAGTGATCAGCCTGCAAACAAAACTAAGAGTACTGGAAACATGCATCTTTAGTGGTGCACTCTATGGATCTGAAACATGGGTAATAAATAAGGCATTTGAAAGAACTTGTTGCAGGAAGATTCTAAGAATAAGATGGGTATAGAAAATCACAAATGAAGAGCTCTAATGGAAGATACAACCAAAAGAGAATCTAATGCAGACGATTATAAAATGGTAAGCTGCAATTATTTGGACACATCTGTAGAATGTGTGAGGACTGGAAGATAAAGACATTTATGTTTGGTATTTTGGATGGTTTAAACAGAAGAAGTGGACCAGACAGAGAATGGATAGACGATATAAAGGACTGTGTGGAATTGGTGTACAGAAACTGCAACACTGTGACTGGACAAAGAAAGGTGGAAGAAGATAGTGAAGGAGGCACTGGACACCAATGGGCAGTGAGCCCATGGTTCGTGATAATGATGATGATATATGCTTTATATTTTCATAATTTCTGTCACTCTATTCTTTCTGCATCTTCTTCTTTTGGATCTCTTGCTTAATAAAGTTGCATATCCATTTCACTCATACCTTATTTATGTTTCAAATTCTAGGGATACATTCATATATTCTGCCTCATTGAAACACTTTTGAAATTTAATTGTTTACACTGGATCCCATTTACCATATCTGATTTTGATAGCTAGGTTTCACTAATGTCAACATATTCAATAAAGCAACAAACTCAACCCTTTTTTTTCTGATGCTCCTGGCATTTGTATATAAATTCAACAAATTACCACCTAACCTAGTCTTATAATTAGATATGCAATCTTATGTGGTCTTGTAGAGCATTTTTTCCCTCCCCAGATATACACAAATGGTCTAGACCCAAAATGCATATTTCCACCCCTTCATCAGATGCATAAACGTGTTCAAAGCCATTCATATCTTTATCTTATTTACATACCATAGCTGAATTTTCACACATATTTTCCCCCCACTCCTCCTTTGATGATCTACTTTTCCTGACTCTCTGATATATTGGGATGATACTTATATAGGTATCATCCCAATAAGTAATTTTTCCAGGCTCTTGATGCCAAATGAATTCAAGTGCAGGATGTCCCTCTTATACATCTTTTCTGCAATCAAACACACTCCGTACATATAAAAATTCACATACATTTCTTCTACATAGCTGACACATTGAATCATTTTCTATCATTGCCCTCCTTCTTAACCTTGGTACTGTCATATCTGGGAAGCAAACCTACAATTTTTACTCTCTCATATTTCTTTCTTGCTTCTTCCAACAGACCTATCCTATCTCATACTATATTTGTTGCTACTTAAATTATTACTTCCTACAAGAACTACTATCTCTATTACTTTTCTATTTTTCAATTACAATTGTCATATCTTTAATTTTCATCCCCAGAAAGCTATCAGTAGTGACTCCCTCAATAAGCACAAATTTTATAATTGAATCATCATACCATATCACCTCTCTTTTCTTAGATTTTAATTGACTTATCTTGTTGTTGTTCTTCTTATTATTACTACTACCAAGTTGTGTTTTCCTGCCTCAACTTTGTTAAACATTTTTATAATTCTCTGGTCAATTTTCTAATAATTTCTTTAATTGGGATATTTCCAATGTCAGATTTTCCTCAGATATATTATCATCATCACTTCAGCAACACTTCTGCTCATCGGGACAAAGGTTCTCCTCAGTAGTAACAAGTTAAAGTACTTTAGACACTGCTATGATGAGTTTTCAGTACCATTCTTAAGATTAGTAAAAACTAATAATATTTCTACAATTATGTTAAATGCTCTAGTATAATAAATACACTAAAAAACTACAATAATATACTAAAAAGACACCAGTTAATCTAAGAAAACACTCAATAAATCAACAAAAATATCTTTCAGGAGCTTCCTAACAGAACATCTTTTTTTCAGTAGATAGCCTTGAACCCAATTAACGAGTACTTCTTTCAGTGTTTTTTTTTTAGCTGTGCTGGTTGGAGTATCTTAAAATAACCTTCTCCTAGTTTGCAATTTTACGCTACTGTGGTTTGAATTTTCCATGATATTATCTCCTGTATGAACTGCAAGGATAAAACACTAATAGAAACTGGGATTATGCAGAGATTATAAACAATTTCGACAGATGCAAAAGCGTTTTCTTTCATGGAGGAAAATTAAACTGTAATGCATTTTGCTAGTTAGCAATGTAAACACACAAAATAAAACATTATTTAAACTACTAATATTTCAGTAGATATTTCAAACCAGCACACATTTTTTGTGCTCCAAAGAATGCTGATTTGATATCTAGTGATATATTAGCAGCTTAAATAATCTTGTTTATTGTGTGTGCGTTTACATTGTTAAACAGTAAAATGCACTAGTTTAATTTTCCTCCATGAAAGAAAAACACTTCTGATCAATTTTTATGGCATGTGCACTACTCACCTTGCAGCAAGGTTAGTAGCAAAAGAAAGGTTACAGGCAGAGCCCTAGTAATACCCTCAATGTTCACAATAATCAAGCAACTTTGCCTAACAAACAAACAAACAAAAAAAAAAACGAATTATAGGATGGTTAATCCTGTCTCGGAATGAAAAAATCCTTAGTTTCTGGAAGGAAAACCTGGCATCCTGCAACACTGATTAATTCACCTTCAGTTAAAAAGTCCTTATGAAGGTGTATGTGTCATAAACAAGATTCCCAAAGCTTTTTTTTTTTTTTTTGTCATTATAAATTTGGCTGTGGATGATCTTTCCTTGGTCTGCAATGGCAATACTCGGGTAAATATGTCTAAGATGTAAGAAACTTTCATAAGGACTTCAAGTGAAGAAGAGTTTAACTAGTCTCATTTGAGAAGCAACAGTTGTTTACCTTTAGGAAAAAATTTGCAGGAAAGAGAAAAAAAAAAGTTTCTTTTTCCCATCCTGCAAACAAACAAGCAGAGAATACATGTAATTGACAGATATAGCAGAGATTATAAAACAATGAACTACCTATCACAGCATTAATCAGGTTGCTATATTACTTGGCCATGCCAGGCAATTAAAGAGGATATGAGATGAGAACATGAGAATTTTTTAACTACGTATGTGAGCACTGACATTGCTCACATTTGTACTTTAGAAAAGGACAAATCAAGTAATGAAAAATAGAATTATTCCACTAATGAAAAGAAAATTGCAATAAACTCAGTCAGTCTTACCTGATGCTGGAATTTTGTTGGATCTCTTGCATTCACAGGTACCACGCTGCCATAACTGATGAGAGTTAAAGAGACAGAAAAATTAACATATATGAATTGCACATCATCTTAAATTATTTGTAGTGCATGCTACTGAGACACAAAACCGAGCATGTCTTAAAAAAATACAATTCGTGGTGGTGTGTGTGTGGGTGGGGGGGGGGGGGGGTTCTGTCAAGTTTTATGAGCCTTTGTAATTTATTCATGTCAAAAGTCTTTCCTATTCATTATCCATGTCCTCATCATGCCATCTCATGAAAAGATTATCATAATTAGGTTACCAAATTATATTTAAATGAAGTAACTAGCTTTATCAGTACTACACATTAGATAATGATTAAATACTGGGTTTAATAGTCATCTGGTATTATATTCAATCAAATTATACACTGAACGTGATTATACAAGGGGGGGGGTATGGAAAGTTCTGATAAACACCTAGACATAATCCTCGTATGTTCTTTTTTGCAGTTATATCAGTTACTTTAATATCACTTTTGTTCTTGGTGTTTACAAGGCTATGATTCGGTCACATCTTGACTACTGTGAACAGATTTGGTCACCTGAGTTTCTTGGGGGGCCAGGAGGTGAAAGAGAGGATTCAGAGACAAGTGACTAAGATGGTGACAGGTCTGTGGAATACTCCCTATGAGGATAGGTTGAAGGCTATGGGTTACAAAGTTTAGTTCATAGCTGGAAAAGAGGGGACATGATAGAGTTAAGATATTAAAGGGGTTTTATAAATTAATGCAAATGAAATTTTTCTATATATGACAAACAGAGAACTAGGGGCCATCCATGGAAGTTGTATAAGAGTGTGATTTGAAGGGGTGTGCAGACCAGATTTTTTGCATAGACAGGTGTGAGTGAGTGGAATAGATTACTGGAATTAGCTGTGAGTTCTGTGATGGTAAATGAATTCAAGGGGAGGTATGATAGGATTTGTGTGTATGACAGCTGATTTGGGTCTCCTGCGATTAGTCTCCAGACTCCATGGAGGTGCCGCTAAATAAATAATAATAATAAAAATGATATTAAAGCAATTACTAAAAAAAAGAGTCATACAGCTTCATTTCGGCAATGTAAAATTACATAGACAAAGTGGATATTAGATCCAACATTATTCAAAGCCGAATGTGTGTGAAGAAACTATGAAAGTTTCATAAAATTGACCATAGAGCTTATAAGAATACAATCCTCGGCATCAGAGTTGCCTTAGCTTGCACTACTTAAAAGACATGGGCACTGCCTAAGTGTCCACATATTTGCCTTTTATTAGTGCATTTTTTTAAGGTTTTACTAGCCTGACATCTGTTTTGAACTGGTTGGTTCTCTGCAGAGATCAGGCAGAAACCTTAAGAGAGCAAAAACTCTCATTCAGTACTAAGGAAATCAATGTCAGAAAAATGTAATTTTTCATTTGAACTCTCAGTTAGTGCATAAAAGTGTTTACTAAAAAAAGAGCCATACTGCTTCATTTTGGCAATGTAAAATTACAAGCAAAGTGGATACTAGATCCAACATTATATCAAAGCCAAATGTGTGTAGAAACTATGAAAATTTTGTAAAATCGAATAGAGAGCTTATAATCCTTTACCTTTTTTTTTTTTTTTTTCAGCTAGATTGCATAGAGGATACACTTCAGATCTTTGCTTTGTAACCAAGGATCATCAAAATCTCAGCATAAATAGAAAAGTTCTTGGGCCTTTCCGAAGTAATCAGCACAGACCAATCTTATATTCTCTAGGAATTCATATACCACTTATGCTGTCTGTCCCAAATCCTAGATGGAACTTCAATAAGGCAAATTGGAAGAACTTTGCTGAACAGGTAGATGCCAATATTAGGTGGATAAAACTCTACCTAACACTTATGGCAGATTTATAGGAGTGATTAAAGGACCTCCAAAGAGAACTATCCATAGAGGTTACAGGAAAGAATATATTTTGGGTTAGAATAGTGATAGCAACAATTTCTATCATGAATTTATAGAAAAAGAAGATCAGACAGTAGCTAAGGATCTCTTGCACACCTTGGATAATGCAAGGAGAAAGAAATGGATTGAGACAGATGAAAATATCAATTTTACACATTTAAATAGACAAGCATGGTCCTTGCTGCAGAGACTGGATCCTAGTGCAACAGCATTCAAGAAACAGCAATCTACTGATGTCGAAGAGAAAGCAAAACATATAGTTGCACTTCTAAACACCCTTACAATCCCAGTCTGTAAAAGAGACATCAACGCACAACTGTTGAAACTGAAGGCATCTTTAAAACCAAATCCTACCCTTGTCAGACCGTTTACCATTGAATAGGTAAATGAGGCTATCAAAATATTTAAAAATGGCAAAGCTGCTGGACAAGATGGAAATTTTCCAGAATTTCTTAAAAATTGTGGCAAAAATGTCATAAAATAGTTAACTAACCTGTTATATATATATATAATAGCAACTTGGTTTCACAAAATCTTCTCTCCCTCTTTAGAAGAACAAAAATAATAACCATTCTAAAACTAGGCAAAGATCCATCATTAGGAGCTAGCTACTGACCCATAGCTCTTATGAGTGTTACTCTTAAACTTATGGAAAGGATTATATACAACAGAATATCTTCCATCATAAACAGCCTAATACTTCCTGAGCAAGCAGCTTCAGACCAGGAAGAGGATGTTGTGAACAAGTACTGGCTATTACATCAATGATTGAGAATGGTTTTGAGAAACACCTGAAATCTATTGCTGTGTCCATTGACTTAACATCAGCATATGACACAGTATGGAGAAAGCACCTGCTATTTAAATTTCTGAAGATGATTCTTTGTAGAAGATTAGCCAACTTATTGAACAATATGCTTAATAATAGATGGATATAGGTATTTGCAAGCAATTCAGAAAATTGACCATGCAAGCTTAATAATGGGTTCCCTGAAGGCTTTGTACTATCTCCATTGTTGTGTAATTTTTATATTTATGATCACCCTCAAAGTTCAAAGAAATTTGCTTATGCAGATGACCTTGCACTAATCACACAAAGCACCAAGTTTAATGAAGCTGAAAAAATAATTACAAATGATTTGAAAATTCTGGACTCATATTTCAAACAGTGGCATTAAACCCAAACCTATCAAAAACTGAAGTGTCTACCTTCCATCTTAATACCCATCAGGCTAATTTCAAACCTACTGTCTTCTTCAGAGATACATTACTGAACTTTAACAGTACACCAAATATTTAGCTGTTACCCTAGATAGAACACCTAGTGCAAGTAGTTCAGAAAATAAAAACATGTTATAACATAATTCAGAAGTTGGCTGGTTCAACTTTGGGTGCAGATGATGACGCCCTGTGTCTGTCAGCTTTGGCCTTGGTTTATTCAACTGTGAAGTATGGCTCAACATTGTTCATATCTCTAAGGTGGATATCCAAACTTAAACAATGAGAATAATAACAGGAACTATAAGATCTACACCAAATTATTGGCTCCCTGTCATCAGTAAAATCGCACCTCCTAACTTATGCAGAAAAGCAGCTCTTGCTATTATGGACAAATTTAACCAACAATGTTAACCTACCTATCCATGAAGACATACAAAATCCCCTTACAAGGAGAATAAAATCAAGAAATCCTAGTTGGAGAACAGCAAAGGAATTAACAGGTGAATCTTTCAACTTGACTGATAGATGGAAAGACGAATGGCTCCAACAATATAACAATCCCAGATTAGCTATATTGGACCCTACATCTAAACTACATGGATTTGGACTATCACGTCATCTTTGGACCACCTGAAACTGCATTAGAACTGGTCACTGTAGATGTAAACACCATCTACATAAATGGATCAACTCTTCTGCTTGTGATTGCAGTTATCACTCAAACTATTGACCATATTTTACTGGACTGCCAGATATATGCTTTTGAGGGCACTAACCTCCTACCAACAGGCTGTGCATTCGAATCCTGCTGTGGGCATGGATGTTTGTGATGGTCTTTAGGTGAAAGATGAATGTCATTGCCTGATTGATTTTTTTTTTTTCACCATGCTGTATAAACATTAAATCAGTTTCTTACATAAGTTTTCCTCCGTTTTTATATTTATTTTGATTAAGAAAAGATCAGTAGAACATAGGTAATGGAAATGAATAAGAAATATAGGCATTAAAGACTGTATTGAGACTACACACTGTTGAAGAAATGCAATTTAACACACCATTAAGCACAAGCTGTATTTCTCTTGAAATTCTGGAAATGATATATAAATAGAATGAATTCAGAAAGATTACCAAGAAGTAATATGAAATGAAAACTGAGGGAAAATAACAAAAAGGATGACCATGGAAAAGATTGAGATAACAGATAAGAAAAAATGTGGAAAAACAAGCTTGAGCTGGAACAGTGTACATGAAGAAAGAATATCGGAGGGCTAAAAAAAATAGAGGGATCTGGTCCACCTGATCTAACTTTTTACTTAATGTCTCTAACAATCATCAATAGCCATGGGCTCAGCTATTTGTACAATTATAGATGGAAAATACCAGCCTACTAATTTCTAAAAGTTAGTTAGGGCTAAAAGATCTCTGCCAACCTTTGGAGACTACACATAAAACTACAATTTCTTCTTAGGTTATAGAAAATATGTATATATATACATATAACAAAGTTTGGACAAATCCCCTACTTGTTGATATACTCTCTCTCTAGTGTTTCCATGATTCTAAACATGCCGTTTAATGCTTTTATCCATTGTGTGCACTTGTCACTACACAAAAACTAGTCAAATATTCCTACCATCAGTTCACAGCATATGCATGGTACAGTGATAGGTAATAAAAGAAATTATTAAAACATTATTATTAAAAAATTACAGTTTCAGCATTTCTACATAGTCTTAAACAATTATATCATCAAGAAAGTAATTTAGTAGTATTAAAATATTATACTTTAATTTATATCAAATCTTTGCCATACACATGATGTTAGTTCAAACAGTGACAGTATTTATATATTGAGAAATGGGAACAAGTAAAATATAATACACTTATATAAATAACATTTAAATTGGGACAGAACTTACATAAACATTTCTGTTAATCAATATATTTGTGATATTATAAAACTAAACATAACTTTACATTTATGTGACACTTTTAAATACCTGGGATTTATTTTCTGTTTTACTGCTTAAACCTTCAATAAGAATCAGCTTTTCTATATATTGGATTGTTGCAAATAAAATGGCCGATTGAAAAAGAAGAGAATAAAAAGAAGAAGAATACCTGTTTAATCAACGTAATCTCCAGCAGCATCAATGCATTGCTGCCAATGTGTGGCAAGGTCATTGATACCACATTTGTAAAAATCAGTGTCTCTGGAAGTGATGAAGTCCTCCACTGCCCGATAAATTGATGCGTCTTTGGCAAAGCATTTCTTGGACAAAATATGGCTCAAGTGCTGGAAAAAATGGTAATCTGTTGGGGAAATGTCAGGAGAGTATGGAGGATGAGGCACAATTTTGTATCCCAAATTGTTGATTTGTTGTATGGTTGATACTGCCGTATGTGGTCGTATGTTATCCTGAAGCAATAGGACTCCATGTCTATTTACAAGTGCTGGTTGCTTAAGGCACAATTTGTCATACATTTGCCGCATATCTGTACAATATCGAGCTGCATTTACCATTTCGCCTCGTGAAAGGAATGAGTAGTGAATAACACGAACAGAAGACCACCATACAGTACACAACATCTTCATTGGATGCAGAAGTACCTTTGGAGTCCTTCCTGGAGCGTCTTTCACTCCCAACCACTGCGACTTCTTTCTTCTTAAGAAAGAAGAGCACGCTTCCAAACGGCGTGCTTTGTTTTCATCGATATTCGTGAGGCACCCACTTGTCGAGCTTCCTTACTTTTCCTATTACTGCGAAGTGCCGTGAAACAGTTGAGAAGTGTACATTTAGTGTCTGGGCGATCTCTCATACAGTTTGTCGTGGATCTGATTCAATTAAATCCTTTAATTCATTCGAATCAATGGAGGAAGGATGATGGCCATGGGGTTCGTTTTGTAGCCTCAAATCTCCTGAGTGAAATTTTGCAAACCAACAGCGAGTGGATCTCTCATTAGTTGTTCCTCCATGAATGCTTTATTGATGTTTTTTAGCGCAGCCGCTGCAGAATTTCCCAATTTGAACTCGTAAAGGTATAGCAACCTTAATCGAGTGAGTTCCATGATTGACTTGATGTCGGTAGTATTCAATGTTTAATGCTCGTTGAACGAAACAAATACTACAATTGCATCACCCACGTGTGACGCTGTCACATGACATACAAAATATGCATATACCTCAGCACTTGCTTTCTTCAGCAACCAGTAGAAACCTTAGTCATTCAACGGCCATTTCATTTGCAACAACCAAATATATATCAGCTGCTCTCTCACTCCCATAATTTGAATTATTACTATACTTTTTGCCTTACTAGAAGTATCTGCAGAATTCCCAACACAAATATTTGTTCATATAAGTGTATTATATTTTATTTATTCCCATTTCTCAATGCATACATACATACTGCCACTGTTATTGAATTATATCATATGCATGACAAATATTTGATGTAAATTAAATTATATTTTAAAAGCTAAATTACTTTTCTTGGGGGTACTTAAGGGTCAAAGCTGTAAAACTGAGAGGAGACCTCCATGTAGCCTTTAAAGGAATGCGGAGAACCGACCAGGGCTTCTGACCTAATGTCCAATCCTCACCTTCTCGTGGTGCACCCTGTTGGGTATCTACTTTGATACTGAACGAACGAGGATGGGCTGGCAATTTGGGATTTAGCCGACCAAATTGTATTCTTATTGGTTAAACCAAAATAAAAAATGATGGTACAACATGACAAAATTTCATGCCGGCTGGGATGTCGCCCGGTTAAACAAGGGCCCCCGTTGTTTTCGGCAGTGAACCAGGGCGAACAGCGAAAAGTCAGCTACTGGAACAAATCTGAAAACAAACCCCAACTCAACATCACCAGAGTTAAAGATCGGTACTATCAACGTAAGAAGCCTGAATGGCAAAGAAATGGAGCTAGCTGATGAATTAGATAAGTACCAGATCGACATAATAGGGGTGACTGAAACAAAAAAAGACCAAAACTGGTGATCTTTCTGAGCAATAAATACAAAATGTTATATTCAGGCAATGACAATCAAGGAAAAGAAGGAGTAGCCATAGTATTCAACACAAAATACGAGGCTAATCTTCTTGAATGGCAGTCAGTCTCAAGTAGAGTAATGTGGGCAAATATGAGAATGGGGAACTGGACAATGAGACTTATTTGTGCCTATGGTCCCACAGAAGGTTCTACTAAGGTAGAAGTTGAGGAATTTTTTGAGGCTTTAGAAAAAGCAACTGACACAATGAAAAAGGAAAAGTTGGTCCTTGTTGGGGATCTAAATAGTAGAGTAGGAAATGATTGTGAGACATACAAAAATATTTTGGGAAAATTTGGAGAAAAGAGCATAGCTAATAATAATGGCAAATATCTGTTGGATTTCTGCTCAGGACATGGACTGGTTATTACTAACACCATGTTCCAACATAAAAATGTGCACAAATTCACATGAAGAGAAGAGGCTAGGAATAAGAAAAGTCTCATTGACTATGTTATTGTTGATAGTGATGTTTTCTCCCTGGTGCAGGACACCAGAGTGTACAGAGGATTTGAAATTGGAAGTGATCACTATTTAGTCTTGAGCAGGATAAAATTGAATTTCATATTGAAAAGAATAACATGTAAGAAAGTTTTAAAGCGAATAAAAGTTGAGCAGCTCTCAGATGTGAACTGTAGACTAAAATACAGAAATATTATTGAAAAGAAAATGAAAGAGTTTGAGAACAGGAATCAAACCTTGGAGATTCAGTGGCAAACTCTGAAGGAAACATTGATTGATTCTGCCAGAGAGGCATGTGGTGAGGTTGTGTGCAAGGATAAAAAAAATCAGAACTCCCTGGTGGACACAGGAAGTTAAAGAGGCAGTGAAGGAAAAGAAGAAAGCATATCAAAAGTTCCTGGCAAATAAGTCAGCTTTTACTCTTACAGAATACAGAGACAAATGTAAGAAAGCTAAACAGTGTGTAAAACTAGCTAAACAAAAGTCATGGGAGGACTTTGGCAAGAATATAGAAAATAAATATCAAGAAGGTGGCAAAATATTCTGGAGGTTGTTGAAGAAGCTTAGGAATGGAGGAAAGAGTGCTGTAAAAGGAATTAGAGATGATAAAGGTGAAATGAAAACAGGAGAAAAAGATATCCTTGAAGTATGGAGTAATTACTTTGAAAAACTGCTAAATGAAACAAGCAGTGATGACAGCACAGTGATAAAAAACACTGACCAGGCAGGCAGTCAGGAATACATATCCATACTTGAAGTAGAAAAAGCCATCAAAGGCTTGAAATGTGGAAAGGCAGCAGGAGTAGATGATATTCGACCAGAAATGCTGAAGTATGGTGGTATAACAGTCTTACAGTGGCTGCACTGCATAGTTCAGAAAGCCTGGCCAGAGGGACGAATTCCCGATGATTGGAGTAGAGCTCTCATAGTACCCATATATAAAAAGGGAAATAAAACTGAATGTGAGAATTACAGAGATATTTCCCTACTGAGTGTTCCTGGCAAGATCTATACAAGTATACTTGAGAAACGGTTGAGAAGAATTGTGGAAGAAAAGCTTGGTGAAGAACAAGCTGGATTCAGGCCAAATAGAGGCTGTCAGGATCAGATCTTCACTTTACGGCAAATAGTCGAGAAAGCATGGGAATATAACAAAGATCTGTATTTAAGTTTTGTTGATTTGGAAAAGGCATATGACAAGGTGCCAAGAGAGAAGCTATTCAATACACTGCAGTTATGTGGTGTCAATGGGGCATTATATCAAGCAATACTTAGTCTTTATTTGAGTTGTGAGTCAGCAGTTAGAATTGAAGGAAGTACAGGAAGATGGTTTAATGTTAAATCTGGTGTGAGACAAGGATGTACATTATCCCCTCTGTTATTCATTATCTATATGGATCACATTATGAAGGAATGTGGTATTAAACCTGATATCAAAATTGGAGATGTTAATGTCAGCTCTTTGCTTTATGCAGATGATGTTATACTTCTAAATAAATCCGCTACAAGTCTGCAAGATTCTCTGACTAAATTGAATAGCTGTTGTAATAGATATGGTATGAAGGTCAGCAATAAAAAGACAAAGACAATGAAAATAGGCAGAATCATTGAAAATGTCAACTGTGTTGTGAATGGAGAACCTGTGGAACAAGTAAAACATTTCAGCTACTTGGGCACAATTTTTACTGAAGATGGTAAACTAAATATAGAAATAGACAACAGAATCAGCAAAGCTGGTATCGTGGGAAGTCAATTGAATAAATTCATATGGAATAAGAAAGAAATTAGTCGGAACACTAAATTAGCTGTATACAAGACTGTGTTCAAACCAATTTTAACTTATGGATCTGAGAGCTGGGTCAGAAGTAAAACACTTGACCAAAGACTAGAGACCGCAGATATGAGAGTCCTGAGAAAGATTAGAGGCGTGAACAGATGGCATCAATGGCAATATCATATTAAAAATGAGGTATTAGGAAAGAACTTGACATTGTCAGCATCCAGGAATGCATTAGCAGAGCTAATCTCAGATGGTATGGTCACTTAAATAGAATGGGAGAGGAAAGATTAGCAAAACAAGTGTTCTCTGCCAGGTTGGCAGGAAAACGACCCAGAGGAAGACCAAGATATAGGTGGATTGATACGGTACAAAGTGCCTTAGGCGATAGAAATATAAGATCTGATAATGTTGGAGTCTTGACAAGTAACAGACTGATTTGGAGGAAAATTGTAGATAGGAAGTTAGTAATGATGTAATTTTTTCATGTAGTACTGTCATATCCTGTACACCCCTTGAGGGTACATGGCAGGAATTTGATGATGATGATGATTACTTTTCTTGATGATAATCCTTTAAGGCTTTGTAAAAATGCTGAAATTGTATTTTTTCTCACACAATGTTTTCCATTTTGAAATCTGTGCAAATCATCTTGCAGATCCTTTTAAATAATCATCTTATTATTTAGAATAAGTGATTATTTAAAGACCAATCTCACCTGTTTTAGTCTTCTTCTTCCCAGAAATATCAATTACGTCAATATGGTACTTCTCTATTTTTTCTGCTAGCTCTACTTCTTTTCAGTTTGTGCTTCTTATGTTTATGTTACAGAAATTCTTCTATCTTTGTATGAGACCAGAGGTGCTATGATTTAATTAAAGATAAAAGAAACTTATCTCCATACAGATGTGACCAATACAGGCTGAATTCTATAACTGATGACAATAAACAGTAATTATCTAGTTAATGAGAAACCTCTCTCAGTGTATGTGTGTGCACATGCCCACCATTGTTTTAATAAGATGACTGTCATTGTTTCATATATCAATAAAATTAAGTATGATGACTTCAAAAAATGAATAGTGCCACACACACACACACAAAAAAAAAAAAAAAAAAAAAAAAAAAAAAAAAAAAACTTGTAATACAATGTACTGTTCTGACAAGATTTTCTATCTATTAATTTAGAAATTAAGGCACATAATGAATAATTAATGAAGATAAGATCTGTTTTCTTAATTTTAAAAGTGAAATATTTTGGCAAGTTTTAATAGGACTATCGTATTAATTTTTCTCATAAAAAAGTATTAGTGTGAAACAGTGGGTGAAGTTTAAATTATAGGCCAATCAGTGTGTTGTGGTTAAAGTGTTAGAAAGGTTAGTGAGACCTGGCTTGACCATGGTATTCTCTTTGATAGATAGCAGATTTGCTAAAGGAAGTTCATGTTTTAGTAATCTGCTTACTTATTACAATAAGGTGACAGGTGCATTGGACACACTAGATTTTACAAAGGCTTTTGATAGAATGCTGCATAATAAGTTGATTAAACTAGAACGGAGAGGGCTGAATATTAGATTAATGCACTGGATTGGAGACTGGCTGTTTGATAAGTATCAGCAAGTTGTGTATGAGGAAGCAATATCTCAGAAAAGGAAAGCCACTAGTGATTCCCCAAGGGTCTGTTTTAGGACCATTGCTGCTTAACTTGTACATTAATGATACTAGGAAAGATTTGAATGGGGATAGCCAGCTGTTCACAGATGATAAAAAGTTGGAAAGAACTATATGGAGTAGAGCAGATGTTGAGGCTTTGCAAAAGGACTTGAATAGACTAAGCACATGGGAGTGGGTTGCCAGTTTAATGTTGCAAAGTGTATGATTTTAAAATTTGAAAAACAAAGATGGGATGTATTGAAGAAGGTGGAGGAAATAAGAGATCTGGGTGTGATGGTGATCTAAAATTTAGAAGTCACATTGATAAAATTGTGAGGACAACATAATGAATTCTAGCAATGATGCAAAGGACACTTCCATTGTATAAGGCCTTGATTAGGCCACGTATGGACTGCTGTGCATAGATTTAGTCACCTGGTTTTCAAAAGGATGAAGAGGTATTGGAAAGGGTCCAGAGGTGACTGAGTAAGGTGGTTTCTAATCTCTGGAATGTTGAGTATGAAGAAAGATTGCGAAGATGCAATTTACAGAGTCAAGTGGAGAGGAGGCGATGATGTGATAAAGATGTAAAAGTCTCTATCATATGGTAAGGAATTTTTATCAGATTAATGTTGAACAGATTTTTCATAGAATGATGGGAGATGGAGTGAGAACAAGAGGTCATTCCTGGAAGCTGTATAAGAATACACTACTTGAGAGTTTGGTATCTGCAGAGAATGTGAATGTATTTAAGGCATGATATGATGAGCTGTACATATGATGTGTATGACAGAGGGACCTCCCACAATGAGCCTTGGTTGGACCTCATGGAGGTCTGAGGATGATGATAATAATCATAACATCCATATTTTTTCAACAGCATGCTGAACAATATAGTGTTCTTTTCCTTTGATTAACTGTAGAATATCAACTGGAATCAGCATAAATCCTCCATTCACAAACTCCATAAGTGTTTAGAAACTGTTGGAATAGACAGTTTAGTATATAAAACTTGAAAGAATATCCATGTGTTCCATATTTACCTTTAATTTCAAACTGGTTTGTCTCTATAGCAGTAAAAGCAGCACACTGACCACTAGTACTACCACAAACAAATTACTATTAAAAATAAAACAGTTGCTGTGATTAAAAAATTCTGCAGAGCTGTATGCTTAAGTACATTGAAAAAAAAAAAAAAAGGAAAGGCATATAAATTGTAGTTCAAGATTGATGTAATTTTGAAGTGTTTATCTTATGGGAAAAAATAATTTGAGATTAGAAAAAAATGGAATTATAAAATAATTTCAACAAAGAATTTTTTGTTTTTATTGAAATATAAGCTGGAATATAAACTAGATTATAAGCTCCTACAGACAAAAAAAATAATAATAATAATAAATAAATAAAAAAAAAAAATTAGAAAATAGACTATCAGCATTTGTATTTAATTACAGGTTTCTCCATATTTAATTCTATTTAATATGGAAAGAGAAAAAGCTTTATATCTGATTCAATACAGATACAGTCCACTGATATATTAAAAAAAGTTTCAGATTTGAATTATATTTGCTAATCTGTTCACAGACTTTGCTGCATGTAAAAATTTGAGCTTGCTTTTTTTTTTACAATCATTCGATTGCAAGTAAAAAAAGGATATCATTTTCAAATGATACATTTTAACATAAAATTAAAAACAAAATTCAAAACTTTATGAATAATAAAAAAAGGATACACATGCAGCTCCCGAACAACTGACACTCCAGATTTTAGTTCTGGCCTGAAAGTGTTTTCTGAACATTTTCGAAGCCTTAGTAAGCCAACTAAAATATCTTGTTCTGGATCTTCATAAGAAAGAAAAGTTTCCCATCCATCGTTAGCTATATAATCCCTTCTGATCAGCTCTACCTAGAAAAAGATAAAATAAAGCAATCAAACTTTTAGAGCATTAAAGTAAATTTAGAAATGAATTAACCTAAAGGCAGTTCAGCTACTTCCAAACTAACACTTGTGACTTTCATAAACTTGCCTTACTGTGATTTTTATGGGGTTGGGGATTAGAAAAATGGAACATTCGTTAACACAATTTCCAATATGAATGGTACAAGTTAAAATGTGTTCATTTATACAGCATGTCAGGCAATACTGCCATACAAAATTGTAGCTTCCAGTGCAACATTTTAGGGGGGAGGGGGATAAAGGAATTTCTCCTTGATTGCTTTGAAGCTACAGTTTCAGCTAAAGTGGATGGAGAGGATTAGCATGGGCAGCTTGGGTAGAGGCATAAGCAAATAGGTGATCTTCTTATCTTTAACACATTCGCTGCCACGCTACTTCGGCATAGTCTGTTCCGAGCAATTTCACTTCTTCACGGTCAGTACCGTAATCTCGTTGCCGGCGGTAAGCGTCATACGAGTATACTCGTAGTTGGCTTGTGGAGAGCATATACCATCTATGAGAATACACAGTTTTGAAGCTAGCTCCACAAGCCAAGCATTTTCACCTCTTCAAGGTCAGTACAGTAATCTCGTTGCCGGTGGTAAGCATCCTATGAGTATACTCATAGCTGGCTTGTGTGGCTGGTTTACCAACTACAAGTATACTCGTAGTTGGCAGCGAATGTGTTAAATACAGAATTTAGTGCCACAAAATTACATTTTTCTTCTAATTTTAAGAAGCATCAACATAAAACTAAACATACCATGCTAAAGGATACATGAAATAATAAAAAAATCTTTTAACCTTTTATTTGGTACATATGCAATAGATATATATACTATAGTAAACAAATCAAATAACAAAATAATGCACTATATAACGAACTAATGGCCTATGTCCTATAGAAACCAGGCTATTTAAGCCTGGTTTCTATTACATTTATTTATTTATTACAAAGAGTAAAAGCTAAAAATGTTCACAACTGAATTTCCCAGCAGATGATATCACAATCAGCAGACACAGAGGAAATGGTTGAAAATCATACTGATGGCAGAACAATGTTTATGTATAGCATAAAATAAAAATCACAGGATTTTTATTTTATTTTCTTTATTTTTTTTTTATAACTCCTACTCACAAAAGGTTGTAAAGCCTATAGTATGTGTACCATGAGTGGATTAAGGATTTTTAATATTTTTGTTATTAATTTTTATTAATTTTTTAAACTATTTTTAATTAATTTTATAATTTTCTTTTGCATTTTTTATTGATTTTTACATAGTCTAGGACCCCTTCTCCAAGAGACCAAACATGGAACTTTTTTGAAGGCCTCCAAAAATAGCAGAATTGGACACAGCTTGTTAGTCAGAGAGCAGATACACTAACCACTTGGCAAACCAGGCCAGCTCAACAGGAAACAGAACAAAGAAAATCACAGTAAACAGAATAAAGGAAATGGTAGGAAAATGTATACTAATGACAGTACACAAAAGACTAGAAGGAAGCTAAGAAGACAGACCACAAACAACAAACAGCAGTCCCAACATAAAATAGCAGGCTCATAAAAAAATTCTATGTTTTACTTTTTATTTGAAAAGACAGATAATTCTGAGGTTTTTATCCTCAGACTCTACCAGCAACATTAGAAGCAAAACTGCAGAACTGTTCTGCAATACTTAACATTAACAGTATAGGTACACCTGTGTCACAGTGAGCACATCATCATTTAGTAATGAATAAGTGGTTATTTTAGTTAATTTCTGAGTTCTTTTTTGATTCTACCTCAGCAATTCATATGAAATGTCTCATGATAATAATCTGAGTGTTACAATCAAATTTTCTTCAAAGATGCATTACTATACTTGTGTTCAAATAACTGTTAATATTTTAATTAAGATATTCTTTTCACCTCATGATTTCAGACATCAGAAACATTATCTGTCTTGGTCATTGCAATTTAACAATAAATGCAGGATTCTTTGTTCATTATATGAATATTGCTTCATTTTTTTTCCTCTTATGAGAAATACATCTAAACATTATATGTACATCATGAGTTACTCTCCTTACTTCAATTAGAAAAATATTTAATACTAGTTTGTTTATTTATTGCTTTTTTCTTTATCCTTGAAGAAAGCAGCAGAACTAAGTTTAGGATGTTTTAAGTTTAATGTTTTCTGTATGGAATGGAGAAAACATTTCATATCATAAATTTAATTTATGTTTAAAAAAAATAAATAATAATAGTACTATTGTTATGTATAGTAATCAATTACAAAAGTATATGTTATTAATAGTATATATTACAAAAATATGTTAGAAACAGAAAAGATCAAGTTTAGGTATGGAGAAAATATTTCATATCATAAATTTATGCTTAAAAAAATAAATAATAATAGCACAACAGTACTATTGTTATGTATAGTAATCAATAAGTCCAAACATAAATCTCACTGATGACTTCTACAATAACATTCTCTCTCATCCTAAAATGAAGTTTGTTTACCTCATACGGCTGCACTTTGTTGTGGATCTCTTGTATTCCAACTTCTCTTGTCCTTACATCTCGACACTGAGTTCCTAAGTCTTTCATCCTTGCCAAAGCCAACTCCCTTAAATTTCCATGCTCAACCCCGGATGTTACAAGAGGCATTGGAATATCCCTAGGTTATAAATTCATGTTCAAATAACAGAATATCTCCTATGTTTTTCAGACCTGTCTAAAATTATGACAGGTCTGAAAAATGAAATGCTGTGATAAGACATGCTAATCAATAACCAAAGGACTATTAAATTAATAAAAGGTGCCTTAACATTTTTACAATCAGCTGGATATTGTGTATTTTCTGCAAACAGCAAGAATATGGTAAATTACTCAGTAACATGCTTCTGTATCAATTACATATACATTAAAAAAAATCTTATTACAATTTCTGCATAAAGGGTTAAAATACATACCTTTGAACCCTATATACTCGCACCCATGGAGGCACAAGAGCTAGTATTTTTGCTATTAGATCTACCAAAGTACTTGGAGGATAACTCTTGTATCTTCTTGTTTTCCAGAGTTCATATAATCCTGTGCCTCTAATAACAAGGGTGGGATAAATCTTTAGCCCATCAGCTCTGAATGCTGGATTTTCAAAGAATTCCTATATAAGCAATATAATATATATATATAATAACGCATGCACATAGAGGATGGCCCATTAGTCACAAAGGGTTTTAAACATTTAATAATTTTTTTTTTATTTATGAATTATTTTTATTTTTTATTAACGAAATACAGAACCTGGAGATTTTGTAATCAGTTATAAAAAACCACATCACATAAATGGCTTCCATTTTTGGTTTCACAAAGACAGGCTCTTTCGATGTCATGTTCCATGACAGCTGGTAATGTTTCTAGCTGCAGCACCCCAATTTCTGCTCTCTTTCAGTTGCTGGATTATCTGGAGATTGTTCACATACACTTTTTCCTTTAGGTAATTCCATAGGAAGAAGTCGGGAGCTATCAGATCTGGAGAACATGATGGCCAATTAATTGCAGATCTTCACAAAATTATGTAATTGAATAATTGAGTGCTGATTTTCAAAATAAACTTGCATGATTTTGGTTCATTGTTGGGTTGTGAATTTTTACAAGATTAATTTCCCAAATGTTCCTTAGAATACCAAAAAATAAAAAATAAAATGAAAAAATTACTTATCAAAAATGTTATTCACATTTAAAACTCCTTCATGACTTATGAAGCCACTTTGTATGTATTGCATGATGTGAAGGAGAATATCTGGTTGTTTGCTAATGTAAAATTTTATTTATTTATATAAAATTATGTTTTTATAAAATTATATTTATATAAAAAACAGAATGAGAAGTAGGGAAGTAGGCTATTATCCTTTTTTTTTTATAAAACTTCAACAAAGGACTACTGTATATAGATTTGGGTGACTGGGTTTCTTGGAGATGTGGAAACAGTGGAGAGAATTCGGTAATTAATTCAAACAACTCTGGCTGTCAGAATTAATTTTAAAAATTATTAAATGAAATAAGCAGCAACGAAATAAGTCAAAAAGGAATTTGTTAGGATATTGCAAGAAATCCTACTATTACTTAAATTACAACAATTAGGATATGCTAATGGCAGACACTAGAGAGTAGTGCATGGTGGAGGTGAGAAGGCAGATAACCAGTGGTGCCAACAGACCTTATGCATGGACTGCTGCTGTTTATTTGTTCATTAAATTAACTGGGAATGATTTGCATGATTGGAAGGAAAATATCTGGTTGTTTGCTGATGCTGATCCAGCTGAAGCTTATCTAAGATTATAATTTCTTACATACATTGTCAGATGTAGATAAGACCTTTTGACTAAGTGTTATAGATAGATATTATATACACATTCTCAGACACTATTATTAGATCCAATGTTCTTATACTTCTTCAAGTCCCTTCCATCATATGCTGCTTAAGGTTGTTATCGCTAAGTAATTCTATAAATTAATTTCTCCTCACCTTACACACTTTAGCCTCCATCCAGTCTATACTGCCATAGTAGAAATCACCCCATGATGATAGTCCACTTACAGCTCACAGTCCTCTTCAGATGATCCTGTTCTGTAGCAGCACCCAAATGTATATTTTTCTGTTAACCTCTATTTCACACCAAACTCACTATTGACACTACCACCGCCACTAGAGATTTCTACTTTGGTTGGATATCCTCTGTAATCATTAGTAGGATGTGCCTACTAATGATTGGAGGTGCCGATACAATAATAATAATATCAAATACCATACAAAAAAAAAAAAAAAGAATATATAGCATTCAGCTACAAGTTCTATAGTTTAACTTGACTATACAGAAACTTCCTATTCAGCATTTATTTTTTTTTATGTGGCTCCCACCACACAAAAGGATTTTGTAAACTATAGTACATTCATACTATGTGTGTGTGGGTTAAGTGCTTTTTCTATTAATTTTATATATATATTTTCTGTATTTTTATTTATTTTTTATGTAGCCCAGAAACCCAACATCCTTGACAGGAAGGATATTGGAGAATAAGTATGCTATCTGCTTAGCCGACACCACATCAAGGAGAGAATTATTTTAATCCTACTTAAGAGTACAGTATCCTGTGTTCTTAGTTACTAAAAACGTTTAAACAAGTTAAAAGAATTTAATTTTCAAAAACAAAGATTACATCCTTTTCTTAAAAGGAAAAAAATAATAAAAAAATAAAAAAATTTCCTTTTCTTAAAAGGAAAAAAAATAATAAAATAAAAAAAAATGGCAGCCTTAGTTCCCACAATGAGTCCAAGGACTTCTTGGAGGTGTTATGTAATAATAATAATCATGTGCAGAATTTAGTGTACATAAAGATTAGCAAATTCTATGAAAGAAAAGCAAAAGCAAAGAAAAGCAAATTCCATTAGGAATTTGCTTTTCTGAATCCAGAAACTAATGACATGAACTGTAATTCATCATCCTACTGACAGAATATTAGCCAAAAAAATTTACTATTAAACAACATCTTCTTGAAAACCTTACAAAAGATCAATTCAATAGTGAATTAGCATTTAATTTAGATTATTAATGACATTTGTGCAAATATGCTGAACAACAAATTCTCTTATTAGCAATTATTTGTGTATGCATTACTTTCATTGTATTTTTCATCCATTATCATCCATTATTACTAAATTATATATTATCAAAAAAAAAAACTTACAATGAACTGCTCAATGTCCCTTTCTAAATCAACATTTGGCAAATTTGGCATCATGTGAGATACAACTTTGAATCCAGAATCTTTTGCTAATTGGAAAGATTCACATACTGCCTTCACAGTATGTCCTCTAAAATCAATAATAAAAGTAATTAATTAAAGAACTCTATCTTGAAATACATTAAGCTTTTATTGAAGGAATGATAAATTTGTATGCATATGAATGTTTTGCCTGCATTTTTGTTTGCCTTCCTCAAGTAAGTATACTAAAAATATTCAAACTGCAAACTACTAAGAATAAAAAGTATACCACATAATTTATTAAGATAAGCAGTTTCCTTTATTAAATAATACATCTACCAATTTGGGTGAGTCATTTGTTCTATCATATTGAATTTAATCATACATGACAAGAAATTATATTCTTATTTAATGCTTTACCAAAGTTTAAGCAAATGATTTGCATGTGATCTATCTTCACAAGCAAACTTGGGCTGTTAATTGGGCAAAGGATTAAACAAGAATATATTTACTCTGTAACAAAGTGAAAAAAAAAAAATTTCCTGCAAACATAAATTTTGGATAAAGTGAAACATAAATAACATTGTGCCGCTTTGTGACTCTCCCTGAATCATGCTCACAACTAATTGGGATTAACATTTAAAATGGTAGGTTATGTACTTATGTTGTACACATTATCTATATAAAGGATTCTTAAGGGTGAAAGCTGTATAACTGAGAGGAGACCTCCACATAGCCTTTAAAGGAATGCAAAGAACTGATCAGGGCTTCTGACCTAATGTTCAATCCTCACCTTCTTGTGGTGCACCTTGTTGGGGATCTACCTAGATACTGAACGAACGAGGATGGGCTGGCAATTTGGGATTTACCCGACCAAATTGTATTCTTATTGGTTAAACCAAAATAAAAAATGATGGTACAACAAGACAAAATTTCATGCCGGCTGGGGCGTCGCCCGGTTAAACAAGGCCCCCATTGTTTTCGCCAGGGAACCAGGGCAAACAGTGAAAAGTCAGCTACTGGAACAAATCTTAAAGCACACCCCAACTCAACATCACCAGAGTTAAAGATCAGTACTATCAACATAAGAAGCCTGAAAGGCAAAGAAATGGAGCTAGCTGAGGAATTAGATAAGTACCAGATCGACATAATAGGGGTGACCGAAACAAAAAAGACAATAACTGGCGAGATCTTTATGAGCAATAAATACAAAATGTTATATGTAATGACAATAACATTTTGACAATCAAGGAAATGAAGGGATAGCCATAGTATTCAACACTAAATACGAGGCTAATCTTCTTGAATGGCAGGCAGTGTCGAGTAGAGTGATGTGGACAAATATCAGAATGGGAAACTGGACAATGAGACTTATTTGTGCCTATGGTCCCACAGAAGGTTCTACTAAGGTAGAAGTGGAGGAATTTTTTGAGGCTCTAGAGAAAGCTACTGACACAATGAAAAAGGAAAAGTTGGTCCTTGTTGGGGAACTAAATAGCAGAGTAGGAAGTGACTGTCAGACATACAAAAATGTTTTGGGAACATTTGGAGAAAAGGGCAAAGCTAATAATAATGGCAAATACCTGTTGGATTTCTGCTCATGACATGGACTCGTTATTACTAACATAAACATCTCATTGACTATGTTATTGTTGATAGTGATGTTTTCTCACTGGTGCAGGACAACAGAGTGTACAGAAGATTTGAAATTGGAAGCGATCACTATTTAGTCTTGAGCAGGATAAAATTGAATTTCATATTGAAAAGAATGACATGTAAGAAAGTTCTAAAGCGAATAAAAGTTGAGCAGCTCTCAGATGTGAACTGTCGACTAAAATACACAAAGATTATTGAAAAAAAAAGGAGAGTTTGAGAATAAGAACCAAACCTTGGAGATTCAGTGGCAAACGTTTAAGAAAACTCTGATTCATTCAGCCAGAGATGCATGTGATGAGGTTGTCTGCAAGGTTAGAAAAATCAGGACTCCATGGTGGACACAGGAAGTTAAAGAGGCAGTGAAGGAAAAGAAGAAAGCACATCAAAAGTTCCTGGCAAATAAGTCAGCTTGTGCTCTTAAAGAATACAGAGACAAATGTAAGAAAGCTAAACACTGTGTAAAACTAGCTAAACAAAAATCATGGGAGGACTTTGGCATGAACATAGAAAATAAATATCAAGAAGGTGGTAAGATATTCTGGAGATCGTTGAAAAAGCTTAGAAATGTAGGAAAGAGTGCTATAAAAGGAGTTAGAGATGATAAAGGTGACATGAAAATGGGAGAAAAAGATATCCTTGAAGAATGGAGTAATTACTTCGAAAAATTGCTAAATGAAACAAGCAGTGATAGCACAGTGGTAAAAAACACTCAACAGGCATACAGTCAGGAATTACTTCGAATACATATACATACTTGAAGACAATTACATATCCATACTTGAAGTAGAAAAAGCTATCAAAGGCTTGAAATGTGGAAAGGAGCAGGAGTAGATGATATTCGACCAGAAATGCTGAAGTATGGTGGCATAAGCGTCTTATAGTGGCTGCACTGCATAGTTCAGAAAGATTGGACAGAGGGACAAATTCCCGATGATTGGAGTATAGCTTTAATAGTACCCATATATAAAAAGGGAAATAAACCTGAATGTTAGAATTACACAGGTATTTCCCTACTGAGTGTTCCTGGTAATGTTTTTGCAAATAGATTTGAGAAACGATTGAATAGGATAGTGAAAGAAAAGCTTGGTGAAGAACAAGCTGGATTCAGTCCAAATAGAGGCTGTCAGGATCAGATTTTCATTTATGACAAATAGTAGAGAAATCGTGGGAATATAACAAAGATCTGTATTTAAGTTTTGTAGGCCTGCAAAAGGCATATGACAAAAAGCATATGATTATATCAAGCAATACGTAGTCTTTATTTGAGTTCCAATCAGTAGTTAGAATTGAAGGAAGAACAGGTAAATGGTTTAATGTTAAATCTGGTGTGAGACAAGGATGTACATTATCCCCTCTGTTATTCATTATCTATATGGATCACATTATGAAGGAAAGTGGTAATAAACATGATATCAGAATTGGAGATGTTAATGTCATCTCTTTGCTTTATGCAGACGATGTTATACTTCGTCCGCTACAAGTTTGCAAGAGTCCCTGACTAAATTGAATAACTGTCGTAAGAGATATGGTATGAAGGTGAGCATTAAAAAGACAAAGACAATGAAAATAGGTAGAATCGTTGAAAATGTCAGCTGTGTTGTGAACGGGGAACCTGTGGAACAAGTAAAACATTTCAGCTACTTAGGCACGATTTTTAGTGAAGATGGTAAATTAAATATGGAAATAGACAACAGAATCAACAAAGCTGGTATGGTAGGAAGTCAATTGAATAAATTCATATGGAATAAGAGAGAAATTAGTCGGAAACCTAAATCAGCTGTATACAAGACAGTGTTCAAATCAGTTTTAACTTATGAATCTGAGAACTGGGTCAGATGTAAAACACTTGACCAAAGACTAGAGACCGCAGATATGAGAGTCCTGAGAAAGATTAGAGGCGTAAACATATGGCATCAATGGCAATATCATATTAAAAAACCATGATATTAAGAAAGAACTTGACATTGTCAGCATCCAGGAATGCGTTAGCAGATCTAATCTCAGTTGGTATGGTCACTTGAACTGAATGGGCCAGGAAAGATTAGCAAAACAAGTGTTCTCTGCCAGGTTGGCAGGCAAACGACCCAGAGGAAGACCAAGATATAGGTGAATTGATACGGTACAAAGTGCCTTAGACGATAGAAATATAAGATTTGATAATGTTGGATTCTTGACAAGTAACAGACTGATTTGGAGGAAAATTGTAGATAGGAAGTTAGTAATGATGTAAATTTTTCATGTAGTACTATCATATCCTGTACACCCCTTGAGATTACATGTCAGGAATTTGATGATGACGACGTTTTCTATATATATGATCTTACTCGTTGCTTATTTTTTTTCTTTCTCTATTTTGGATATACTCCTACCTTCCAAAATCTATATTCCTTTGACTTGAGAGTAATGGGAATATTTGTTTAAGTTATCGACTGTGCCACCCATTCCTCGATATGGTTTTACCATATCGAGGAATGGGTGAGAAATATGATACTTCAAGTAGGTTGCAAAATGTCTGACAACTATATAAAATAACCCTTGAACATCCCCAAGTTGAAAATAACCCTTGAACTCTCTATACCAAATGTTCCTGTTTAGGTTCGATTTTTTTTTTTAGGGATCAATGCATTGCAATAAGAATAAGATCAGGCAAAATTCCACATAAGATGCAACAAAAAATTTAATTAATCAATAAACAGAGATATATTTTACACTAAAAGACAGGGGATTGTCCTGTGTAAAATTTTCAAAATACTAAGGCAAAAGATGCATGTATCTTTGCTTCAATAAAGTACACGTTGTGTTATCTGTTTAACTCAAGGAAATATCTTTAACAAAAATTCTCAGTATGTGGAAAAGCAGCGTTGTAAACATATCACGATCAATACAACAATTTCTAGAATTAGCTAAGAAAAGCCACACATGAATATATACAATCATTAGATTAAGCTATAACATAAATCTTTCCCTAGGAATTAGCTAAACTCATTCATAGATGCATCAACAATTTCTCGACAGAATGAGTCTTTAAGTATATTCAGGCTATTAATGTCCCACTTAATTGAATTGTCAGTTCATTAACCTATCCTTAAAATTGTCACACAGTCTTAACAAAATAATATTCAAACTCACATGGGCTGCCTTCTATAAAGGCGCATCCTTCAATTTCTAGGAAGTCGCTTCCTATGATCCTTTTTTTTTTTTTTTTGTTATTCTTTTCTTCTAGATCCTTGGATTATCGGCAGCTCATCAGGTCAGCTCGCAGGAACTTGGGTGACTTTTCATCGGTGTACTAAACACACTGGCAAAGGGTCGCAATTTGTCAGGGGCTTCACGAACTCAGTAGAGCGGAATAGCTCATGGACAAGTTAGGCTGCTTGATGGCCTGCGGCATTTCTCCCTTTGACCTCCTGCTTCCCTTCTTCGGCTTTCTCCTTGGCACATCAGGGCTTCACTCAAAAATTCTTACTATGTCCTCTCCCTCTTTGTCTCCTCCTCCCGTCTTATATCTGCCTCGGTTCCGAAACCCTGGGTTCGGTTTTTTCAACGCCGTGCATTCCTTGCATGCACTTATGCGAACCCCTTAAGTTATCGTGTGATTCCTGATTCCGGAACTTTCGCCAATCCCCTTCATTCTCCGTCTTCATGTTCTATTTTTACTAAATAATTTAAGGAAATTACAACGTAAAGCAGGATATACATTAAAATAAATTTTAACATACTTCAATATTTCGGCAACGTCACGTTGCCATTTTCAAGGAACTTAAGAACAAGACACGTGCACGCAGGCACAACAAACAGTAAGTGAGGAAGAAGCAGGAAGCTATTATTTCTCCTAAAGTCCTGATGGAGCCCCCTAGCAGGCAATGTTGGTATTCTTGGACGAATGGGCTGAAGGTCTTCTGATGTAGGTTTCTCAAATTTCAGGCAGTCTCATGCAGCCAAATTTGTTGAGGTTTGGATTGTTTCTTAGGGCTGAAGCTGATTCCATGAAAAGCCTTTCATATTTGTATTTACTACAGTGAATTATCGTTGCTTTCTTCCACCATATTCTATGGCAGGTATCCAGCGCACGGTCAGCAAGACCAGAGTGGTTGTATTGGTGAAACTGGATGTAGTCCTTGTGTTCTGAAATTCTGATATTTGCTGTCCTCCCAGTTTGGCCAAAGTAGGACAGCTTACAACTGCAAGGGACCTGGTATACACCAGGTAGGTCTAGTGGGGGAGGCTGGTCTTTAGTAGAGTGGATAAGGGATGCCAATTTTTTATATGGTCTGTAACATGAAGTTAAGTCATGTTTTTTTAGGATTTTTGTAATTTTTTCTGAGGTGCCTCGGATATAGGGTATGGTGATGGATTTATAGTAATCCTTGTTGTGAGGGGCAGGTTGTGGTTTACTGGTTTCAATATTTTTTGTATTTTTTTTTGGGGGGGGGGGGGGGGGTAGCCATTGGCTGAGAAAGTGTTGAGAATGTGGTTTAGTTCTGTGGTTAGGGCACTGTCATTTGAACAGATAAGTTTAGCCCTGTTAGTGTCTTAATGACTCCATATTGCTGCGAGGAGGGGTGGTGGGATTGTTGGTGAATGTATCTGCCTGTATGGGTGGGTTTTTCTATAGATTGAGAAAACCAAGGTTCCATCATGTTCTAATCAGATTAAGTCGGCTAGCGGAACATTCGTTTGAATCTTGCTGCCCCCTTTCTGCATTGACCTTGAGGTTACTTAGGATCGAACTTGTAAACAAAATTTCAAACGGCTTTCCGACTGTAGGGGGTTTCCTTTAGCCGTGAAAATTTTACATCTTTTGTTTTTTCAAAGAGATAGCTAATTCCCATTGGGCTGTACACATGCTACATACAATACTGAATACTAAAGGAAAAGATTCTTTACAGATTTTCTGGGTTTTTACCTATCTGTAAAAACTTGATGTATTTGTTATGCAAAATTTCTTCTTGCTGCATCAAATTTTTACAATGGCCCACCCTTTCTAAAAAAATTTTTCATACACTGAGATATGGATGACAAATTTTTTTTATTATCATGTTTCTAGGTCGCAGGTCGAGGTTTCTTTGGGGGGTATAGCACTCCGTCTTCTCTGCTCCCTTCATTATTTTAATACATTATGCCTTGACATTAAAAAATATCGTGTCTGAAAATGTTGTCGGGTTCTTCTTGGGTCTTCAGCCTCTGCATTACCCTACCCTAGGAGATTGCAGTGCTCGAGTTCATCATCGTCAAGGACTTCCTGATTCACAAACCTATAGCGTTGGGCTTCGTCCTTCTCAGATGTGTTATCATCCCTTTCCCCCCCGTTTAATATAGCGTTTACTTCTCTTCCTTCCCTTTTGCTGGTTTGGGCTTCCTTTTTTCTAATAAAGAGTTCAAGGAATCACCCAAACACACACGCACACGTCAGTCACTTCTCCTGTTATACAGTTTTATTCTATCAGAATGTATGACTGTGATTCTTCCAGGGTTCTTTAGGTCACGAATCTTAAAGTTCACTGGGGATGTCTTTTCTAAAATCTCGTAGGGACCCAGAGTGCTTTTCTCAAATTTTCCTCCTTTCCTCTGAATTGATCTTTGCTCTAGGAGGACAAAGTTCCTCAGGATCAGCTCCTTATATTTTCTGAGCCTGTTTATATATTCTCTGGTTTTCTGCGAGCTAAGTCTGCTCGCCTCCATTATCAAGTCATGAGTGATTTTATTTCTCTCGATCAAGTCGTTTAAACACTCGTCTATATCCGTGAAGCCGGAGTCAATGTGGGTGTGTCTTAAATCGAAGGGAAAGCTCGGCTCAAATCCGTAAAGGACTACTGCCGGACTTTCTCTAATTGTTGAATGGATGACGGTTCTGCAGAACAGAGTTTGTGGCAAGTAGGTATCCCAACTTGTCACTTTGTTGTCTGCAAGTTTGGCTAATGTGTGCTTTAGGGTTTTATTAAGCCTCTCACACATTCCGTTCCCTTGGGGGTGATAGGGGGGTAGTAAAAATCTTTATTTTAAGAGTTTTGCATAGCTGCAGCATTATTTCTGTAGTGAAATTTGCTCCCTGGTCAGACAGGAGTGTTTGAGATGTTCCGTATCTAGACATTATCAACTTCAGGAATTTGTTGGTTACAGTCTGAGCAGTTTGATCCTTCATTGCTACCGCCTCCGGGAATCTGGTGAACATGTCGATTGCTACTAGAATATATTTGTTTCCCTTCTGTGTGGTGGGAAGGGGTCCGATTATGTCCATGGCTACTGCTTGAAAGAGCCGGAGAGGAGCAGGAAATGAGCCTTTCCTCTAAAACTGGCCTTCTTTTGACAGATGTGGCAGGAGGAAATATACGACACTACATCCCTCCTCATTCCCTTCCACAAATATCGATCGGAGATACGTTGCCACGTGCGCCCAAACCCCTGGTGCCCTGCCAGATCAGAGCCATGGAATGTGTGGAGTACTCGTAAAATCATGACTGCTGGGACTAGTATTTTGTCTCTCCACCTACCCATTTCCTTCTGTTTGGATAACAGAAGCCCATCATCGTCTACGTGCAAGGTTTTCAGGAAGGAAACTTCACTTGGCAGTGGCTCCTTCTTCTTAACCTTGTCATATATTGTGCTCCACATGGGATCCTTTCTCTGGGCTGCTATGATGAGGTTTTTCTCCCATGATTGAAGATGGAGGGGTTTATTTTTGTTCTCCATTAGGCTTTCTTCTAGCTTCTCGATGTTGTGTATGGGACTGGGAATTTTATAGGTATTACTCAGCTCATCATTTCCATCGTTTGGCGTAAGAGATCTAGATAAATAATCTGCCACCACGTTTTTCTTACCGGGGATGTATTGCGTATCAATATTGTATTCTTGGAGTTCCAGAGTCCACCCGATAATCCTCTGGTTTTTATCTTTCATTGATGATAGGAAGGACAAAGGCTAGTGATCTGACCTTAGTATTATGTTTTGTCCTAACAGCAGGTATCTGAACTTCCTAAATGAGAATACTATTGCCAGAGCCTCCTTTTCTATTACTGAATCTCGGAGGACGAGAGTTTTCTACTGATGAAGGCTATAGGCCTGAAGTTGTCTCTTTTATTCTAACACCAAGGCAATGGCATCGTGAGAGGCGTCTGCCGAAAGAAAAAAAATCTCCCCAAACTTGGGGTAAGAAAGGACTGGGGACCTCGTTAGCGCTAGATTCAGAGCATCGTAGGTGCCTTGCTGTTCATCATGCCACTTAAATTTTACCCCCTTCTTTGTCAGCTTAACAATTGGTTCCATTAACATAGAGCAATTAGGAATAAATTTTCTATAAAAATCTATCATCCCTATATACTGCCAGATTTGCCTTACTGTTGTAGGGATCTTTGCTTCCAGGATGGCGCATGTATTGCCTTGAGTGGGGATTATTCCATGCTCACTCATCTTATGACCCAGGTATTCCACCTCCCTCAAAAAGAACTGACATTTGGAATATTTCAGAGAGAGTTTGGCCTGGCGCAATCTCTCTAATACAGCTTTTAGTATTTCCTTATGAGTGAGTAGATCTCGCGAGTAGACCAGTAGGTCGTCTTGAAAACAAATCATGCTTTTCCTAGAATACCGGCAAAGATCGAATTCATTAGGGACTGAAAGAACATGGCAGAGTTTCTTGCACCCTACGGGAGCCGACACAGTTGATACTTCTGCCATCTCAAATTTCAAGTTTGCATTCTCAAGTCCTATCAGCAGCTCCTCAATCTTACATAAGGGGAAATCAATAGGCCTAGTGATCTTGTTTACTTCCCTCAGGTCCAGAACACATCTGAGACCGCCATTTGGTTTCCGTACTAGGATATAAGGGCTGTTCCATTGTGAGCTTGATTTCTCGATTATTTCTGCCTTCTCATATTCCTGTAGCATAACTTGTAGTTCCTCCATTTGGTTGACCGGTGTTTGATATTGCTTAATGTGGACTGGCTTATTTGTGGTGATCTGAACGGTATGCTCCACCAGGTCCGTGCAGGACAATGAGGTGATTTCCTCAGTAAAGACCATATTGTATTTTTTGAAGGTTGTGAGTAGAAACTCTTCAATCATTCTCCTTTCTTCCGCATTATCAGTTTGATGCATGGCATTTCTAATTAATTTGCCCTTCCAATCAGAGGCTTCTTCTGACTGCCTTGCTGCCTTTATTTCGAGCACTATACTTGTCTCATCTTCTTGTTGATGTTGTTGCCAAAGGCTTCAGGATAAGGACACCAGGATGGACACAAGAAATTAAAGAAACAGTCCTGGAAAATAAGAAAGCATATCAAAAGTTCCTAGCAAATAAATCAGCACATGTCCTAAAAAAATACAGAGAAAAATGAAAGAGAGCTAAGCCGTGTAAAAAAGTTGCTAAAGAAAACTCATGAGAAGACTTTGCTAAAAAATATAGAAAATAAATATCAAGAAGGTGACAAAATGTTCTGGAGGCTATTGAAGAAGCTTAGAAATGGAGGAAAGAGTACTATAAAAGGAATCAAAGATGATAAAGGTGACATGAAAACTGAAGATAAGGATATCCTTGATGTCTGGAGTAATTACTTTGAAAAATTTAAACAAAGCAAGCAGTGACAGAACCCATACTAGAAAATTTTCAAGAGGAATGCAAAGAGGAGTACATATCAATACTTGAGATAGAAAAAAAGCCATCAGAAACTTGAAATGTGGAAAGGCAGCTGGAGTAGATGATATTTGACCAGATATGCTTAAGTATGGAAGTATAAAAGTTGTGCAGAAGGCCTTTTTAGGTCAAATTCCCAATAATTGGAATAATATATATATAGTACATATCTATAAAAAGGGAATAAAACTGAATGTGAGAATTATAGAGGAATTTCCCTACTAAGTGTTCCAGTAAGATTTATGCAAACATACTCGAGAAGAGATTGAGAAAGATGGCAGAAGAGAAACTTGGAAAAGAACAAGCTGTATTCAGACCAGTCAAGATCAGATTTTCACTTTTACACAAATAGTTGAGAAATCGTGGGAATACGAGAAGAATCTCTACTAAATTTTGTAGATCTGTAAAAGGCATATGACAAGGTGCCCAGAGAAAAGCTTTTCAAAACACTACTATTATACGAGGAGAATGGAACATTGTACAGAGCAGTGCATAATCTATATTTAAGCTGTAAGTCAAAAGTTAGAATAGAAGGAAATACAGGAAGTCAGTTTGATGTAAAATCGAGGTAAGACAAGGATGCACATTATCTCTTCTCTTATTCTTCATCTGTATGGATCATATTATGAAAGGAAGTGGCAACAAGCCTGATATCAGAATTGGAGATGTCAAACTTAGCCCTTTGCTTTATGCAGGTGATGTTGTACTCCTAAACACATCTAGTGCAGGTCTCCAGGATTCTGAAACTAAATTGAATAACAGTTGTAACAAATTTGTCATGAAAATCAGCAATAAAAAGATCAAAATTATGAAAATTGGCAGCAGCATAGAAAACTTCAGCTGCATTCTTAATGGAGATCCTATAGAACAAATAAAATATTTCAGCTATTTAGGCAGAAATTTTAGTGAAGATGGAAGGTTAAATTTGGAAATAGACAACCGAATAAGCAAATCTAGTATGATAGGTAGCCAGATAAATAAATTTATATGGAATAAGAGAGAAATAAGACAAAAACCAAACTAGCAGTATACAAGAAGGTGTTTAAACCAGTTTTAAATTATGGATCTGAGAGTTTATTTAGAAATAAAGCACTTGATCAAAGACTAGAGACCACAGATAGGAGGTTTCTGAGAAAAATTAGAGGAGTGAAGTGAACTGATGGCATCAATGGCAGAATCATATTAAAAATAAAGATATTAGAAAGGAACTTGACATTATGATCATTCAAGAATATGTCTGCGGACCGAATCTAAGGTGGTATGGCCACTTAAATAGAATGGATGAAGAAAGATTAGCAAAACAGGTGTTTGATGCCAAGATGGCAGGAAAGAGAACCAGAGGGAAGGCCAAGGTCTAGGTGGACTGATTCAATTAGAAGTGCCTTAGAAGCACAAAATGTTAGATATGATACTATTAGAGTGATCACAAGTAATAGACTGATTTGGGGGAAAATTGTTGATAGGAGATTAATAATAATGTAAACTTAATAATGCAGTAATGTCAGAGTAACCCGGACACTCTTTGGGGGTACATATCAGGAAATTGATGATGTGTTCTTCAAGATGAATGTTGGCAGCTCTTCCAGTCTGACCATGACAGTACAGGTTACAAGAGCAGGGCACCTTATAATGCTAAACTCAGAGGGAAGGGAGCTAATCTTTAGGAGAGCAGATAAGAGCAGCTAACTTCAAACAGAGATTGAAAGCAGTAAGATTATATTTCTTTAAACTTCTAGCTAATTTTTCTGAGGTCCCTAAATATAGGAAATAATAATGACATTGCTGCAATGTCATTATTATGTGAGATGAGAGGGATGTGAGACACAGCAGGGAAGAAGTAAGCAGTTCATTTTATCAGCATCATAGCCAATGGATAGAAAGGTGTGAGGAATAAAGAGAGAGAGAGAGAGATATCAGTTGTAAGAGAAGTCTTGTTTGAACAGAGGTTGATAACTGTTAACTAGGGTTTTTATAATACCATCTTGTTGGGGTAGGGGAGTATATCTACCTATGTGAGTAGGTTTCAATAAACAAAGAAAATTGTCTAGAAAAGACAGACTATTGTTACATTCTTCTTTGATTGTGAAGTGGATTCTAGGTACTGCTGTTGAGGTGGAAAAGGAATGGGTCTGAGCTGTGTGGCCAAATAGAAAATACATTATCTTAGAGCTTTTGGAAATGCTCCATTCAGAGACTTAAGCAATGTCTGGGGGGGGGGGAGATAAAGTAAAGTTTCAGAATATAAGGATACTGGGTAATAAAGAAGGGGCGTCAAAACCAAACATAATATCAGTACTGCTCAAAACTAAATTCTGGATTAAAGATTTGAAGTGGGTGGAATTTTTTATATAAGATGAAGATCTTATGTAAAAAGTAACTCTTATTTTTTCCACACTATTATAAACACCACATCTGTTCCTATGTTCACACTAACATACTTAAATAAGAATTTACACAGTTATTAAATTCGTGTAAATGTCTTTCATTTGTGAAATGATTATATATCATAACAATAAATACATAGTAAAAATAGTAATATTAAATAAACTTAATTATTGGGTTGCTATTTTAATCACTGAACATTTATGTTATATTTAATGATATTTAACAGTTTATGATTACCATCTGTTGCAATGAATTTTGCAATGACAGCAGAGGAACTCTTGTGATTGCATACCAATTATTGTTGCTCCTGCATGTTCAAAACCATCACTTTGGTTAAATGAGAAAATAGATTGCTCAGCTACCTCCTTAAGCACTACATAAACTTCTCTCTTTATAACAGAAAAATGAAATAAGTGACTAAAAAAACAGGCACTGTATATTTCTCAAGTGGCAAACTGAAATACACAAAAATCTCGCTTAATGCGAATTCGATATGCACGATAATCAGTTAGCATGATTGAGTGAAATGATACTATTTCCCAATTTAAGCAAGTGATTAATCAGTTAACGTGATAACGCGAATCAGTTAAAGTTATGGGAAATTTTTTGTGTCAGCAATCTGCAGTGAGTAGAAAAGCTGGAAGTCATTAAGAGACATGAAAGTAGTGCGAGTAATACAATGATTGTGCAAGACCTGGGACAAAGCGAGTCTACAGTTTGGACTACATTTATTAAATAAGAGCAAAGAATACAAAGAACAAGGAAAAAGTTGCTACTGTTTCTTTAAGCATGCAGATCACCCAAAATAGAAGCCTTTAATAGAAGAATTAATGATTGAGATGGAGTGTCTTCTATCACTCTGGATTGAGGATTATAACTAAAAAAGAATACCTCTTAGTACAGGGAATATTCAGGCAAAAGCTCTCAATATTTTTACCTCATTGAAAAAGACCAAATTTCAAGAGGAATGTGAAAGCTTTATTGCGAGTATAGATTGGTTTTTGACTGTTTTAAAAATCCAACTGGACAGCATAACGTAAGAATAATTGGGGAATCTGCTAGTGCGGATAAAGATTCTGCAACCAAGTTTCCTGAATAATTGCAAAGGATAATTCAGAAGGGCGACTTATCCTTTCACAGTCCAATTATTCCTATTGTTTATTGTATTTGTTTAATGCAATTTTGCTTAGCACGCATTAATTGATGGATTAATTAATCTCATTAAGCTAGGTTTTCCTGTATATCTACTCATATAGAAATACAAAAAAATGTATACTGTCTTAAAAAAAAAAAAAAAAAAAAAAAAAAAAAAAAAAAGCAATTTATAAGACATCAGATGAATCATTGTACATTTTAAAATACAGATAAGTAAAGGTAGACAGATGTGTGAAAAAAAAAAGTTTAAAATTTCATAAGCATTGACTAAAGGGTGGTACCTACAATAGAGAAGAACCATTGAAGTTTATTTAATAACATTGTTTTGGTGGGTTTTTTTTTGTTTTCTTTTGTTCTGAGATCTTCCCATGAGGACAGAATAACTTATAATCAAGGGCTTTGTCTCTAGACAATGAAAAAATATTCCAGAAAAGGAAAACTTTATTTTCAGAGATGCAAAAACACTTCTGTGTTATGTTGCTTCATAAATAATCCCAATAACCAATAACATTCTCCTTATTTTTTTTTTTTTTTTTTTTTTATTCAGGTTGCTTTTAATTTTACTTTCTTCCTGGTTCTGAAAATTAAAAGAATAATAAAAATGTGAAATTTGTATTAAAAAACATAACAGAAAAGTTAACATGCTCGATTTTTTTGCAGTCAAACAGTTATGTTTCTTTTGGTAAGGCAATATTAATTATCTTTTCTATGAACGTTTTTTTTTTTCTTCTGTGCACTTCCCAAGTGTTTTAATGCTTTACATTATGGACAATTTCTGTTTCATTTTGCTTGAAATGCAGCAGTGATATAATGAGACAGAAATGCCCATTTTTGAATAATGGTTTTGTCAGTATTGCTGGCATAGAGAAAATTTCCTACAGATTGGAAAGTAACCAAGATTTCAAGATCTTCAGGATAACACAGATATTCAAGGGATTCATACAATAACAAAAAAAAAAAAAAAAAAAAAAAAAAAAAAAAAAAAAAAAAAAACTTAAAATTTAAATGGGCAGCTGAATGTTATGCACAAATATAAGATTTAGCAGGATTTTTACTGTGCATAATAATAAATGAGAAAATAGTTCAGTAATAAAAAAATCAATTATAGAAAGATATTTTCTAACAAAAAACTTTTAAAAAAAAAAGATTTCACCAGAAACTACCTAGCAGACAAGCAAAATAGGGAGAGCAAAGCAAACAGAATATACCAAGACTAAAAATGGATAAAACTGTATGTAGTTCAATTATTGAAAACATGCAGTAGCCCAAGGAGATCAGAAAGGGAGGATTTTTCAAAGGTAAAGATAACATAAATATAAAAAACATATAAACACTTGTACAACTTTTCAGAAGTGTGAGAAACTGGAACAAATACAGTATATAAAACTATATCAACTCCATAAATACAGTGAACTGAACTGGTTGACTAAGTGGTTAGCTTGCTGTTCTCCAACAAACAGCATACAAGTTGAAATCCTGCCATGAATGTCACTGAACATCTTTAGGTGAGAAATTAAATTCATTGCCTGTAGGACAGTTTAAGAAAACTGTCCTACTGTAGGCCCAAAGTGTCTTGAAAAAAAAAAAAAAAAAAAATTCGATGTTTGGGTTCCAGATTATGTAAAATATATATACAGTCATCGCTCGACTTTATGTCCGTTTGAGTCCATTCGAAAATACATCCATGATCCTATAAGGGAATAAATAACATCTTTGACTATACTTTCGATCAAGACGCAAGTGTAAAGTAAAAAAGTTTTTATTTAGCAACAATTCTTCATGAGCAGTGGCAACAGCACATTCAGCAGCAACCTCCCTCGGCAGTCGGCACGTGTCTTCAACAGTTTCTGTGCTGATTTTGTTTGAGAAATAGGTTATTTGTGTATTTATCATTAAATATTTCACAATATTTTGTGCAACATGGTCCTACACGTCCAATCAAAAAACCTAGTGAAGAATCACAGAAAAACAGGTGAGCAATTGATCTTGAAACAAAGTTGCAAGTTATAAAGCAACATGAAACTGGTAAGCCAGTCAATGTGATCACACAATTTGATCACATGGCCATTTTGAAAAATAAGGATAAAATCGTAGAGGCTGTGAAAGGATCTGCTTCCATCAAATCGACGATAGTGACGAAGCAACGACAAGGTCCTATCGGTGATAAGTAAAAGCTACTTGCATCATGGATAGAAGACCTGAACCCAAAGTGTATACCCTTAACACTATGACTACAACCGCTAAGGCACTAAGTCTCTTCAACCTGTTGAAAGAGAAATCGGGGCCCGATTACAACTACGAATTCAACGCTTCTTCTGGTTGGTTAATGAGATTCAAGAAGCATTTTGCACTGCATAACGTGAAAATGTATGGTGAATTTGCAAGTGCCAATGAGATGGCTGCCAAGGAGTTTGTGGAGAAATTGGATAAAATTATTACAGAGGAAAATTATTTGTCACGGCAAATATTTAACATGGATGAGATCTCCCTGTTTTGGAAGAAAAAGGCCCAAGCGAACATTCATACACAAAAAGCTAAAATCTATGACTGGTTTCAAAGCTCTTAAAGACCACATTACAATTCTGTTAGGGGTTGATGTGGCTGGATATAAACTAAAACCATTTATGATATGGCACAGTGAGAATCTACAAGCCTTTAAAAACATTATGAAGCATACTCTTCCAGTTCATTATTGGAGCAATAAGAAGTCGTGGATGACTCAAAAATTGTATGCGGATACTTTAATCAACTGTTATGCGAGTGAAATGGAAAGCTATTGTGTGAAATAAAATGCAAATTTAAAATTTTATTAATTCTAGATAATGTTCCAGGTCATCCGTCTTATGTCGGTGATCTTCAAGTTCAAGGTCCTGTTTCTCCCTCCAGACATTACTTCATTGATCCAACCGGTGGATCAGGGAGTTCTTGCAGTGTTTAAGGCTCATTATCTACAGAGAACTTTTTCACAAGCCATTTCTGCCACTGAAAAAAATGACCAGGCTCTCATGCACTTCTGGAAATCATTCAATATTTATCACGCTATTAAAAATATTGCTGTAGTTTGGGAAAAGTAATCTCTCAATGCATGAGTGGCATATGGATAAAGACATTAAAAAGGTTTGTGTATGATTTTGGAAGTTTTGAAAATAATGAAGACCTTTGTAAATTGAGTGAAGGAATAGTGGACCTAGCAAACAATCTGAATTGAATAATTAAATAACTAAATAATTAAAATAAAAATTAAAAAAAAAATAATAATGTAAATAACTTTAGGAACTTTAACCTTAGCTACTTAGGTGGTGCTTTGTGAATATAACAGTTATTGTTTAATTAGCTTTGTACCTGTACTGATGATGCCTGTGAACACTCAGGTGAAAATTCTACGAATAAAGAATAATTGACGTGAGTTAATTCCATTATTATAATAGTAAGTATAGTTCACCCAGCAATTAGAGATCCTTCGACACTTCTGCACATGTCAGAAAAAGGAGAATCCATTCCGATAATAGGGTAATCAGTCCGTATTGTGGGATGAATTGTTTATTATTACAGGTCAGAAAATTAACTTCTCTTTTATGATCATTGTAGTTAACTATGTTGCTTGTATAACAGCTGAAAAATTTTACCTATAAAGCATGCGATTTCGCGTGTTGGCGACCAATTCGTACGTCCTTCATTTCTTTCTCCCCTTCAGCATGAATCGACTATTCTTGGCAAGACGCCAAGCAGAGATCTACAAACGGTGGGCGAACTATAATATGTCTACTCACAGTATTTCCTTACTGAAACTTATATCGAGACTTCACGGAGAGTCTACTTCCAAACGATGTGCCAGATACGGTAAAGTATTAGTTAAGAAGGCGAATTGCATTAACAGAATAATATTCCTAAAGCAATGTAAGTTGGCTCAGGTTATTCCTACCTACTGTAAACTAAAAGAAGTTTTTAAGTCTCAAAGAGCCCATCGGATTTATTTAAAGGCCAGTAGGTCACTGTTAAATTGTCAGCTACAAGAAGCAAAGAAATCTCTTGCCCTTCTGAACAAAGAAATAATAGATATCTAGAATGCTATAGAACCAGTATTAGAGACTGAAAATTTTAACACCATTTTACGGATTTCATTGATGTCATAACGAAAGGTTTTTAATGCTTTCCGTGATAGATTGAAACGCAAGTTTGATTCACTGGTGAGCCACCCCAAATCTAGCAATACTGTTATTGATACAGATAGAGTAGTGATCAACGTATCAAGCCACCCACTGAAAAACAGTGAACGTTTCATTCTGTCAAAAGGGCATAATTTTGCCGTTGCTCCGAATAAAATACCCATAATAGACTTTTTCCATAGTATAGACAGAGATATTCGATCCTTACCCCAAAAAACAGCTAACAGAACAAGATTCGAGTGTGCAAAAATTCTTTTTAATGCCAAGCCTTCGCGGCCGAACCTATCGTATGCTGAACAAAAAGCACTGAATTCACTAAAAAAATAACAAGAACCTAATTATTACGAAAGCTGACAAAGGGAAGGCTGCAGTCATCCAAGACAGAAGAGAATATGAGAGAAAAATATCACTGTTACTCCATGACTATTCGACTTATAGGCCCCTCACTTCAGGTCCTACCGGTAGTAATAAAAAACCTTAATGTCCTTATAGAAAAAATATCGATATGGGATGAAGATAAAAAGATAACACTAAAGACCTCCTTCGGGTGCCCACTGAGATTATATGGTCTTCCAAAAGTACATAAGCCAGGAATTCCATTAAGACAGGTTGTAGACTGTATAGGTTGTCCTACTTACAAAATATCTGTCAAATTTACTCACTTCTTCAACTAGAAGAACTGCTACATATATAAAAAATTCTGTGGACTTCAGAAATAAAATTTCCGATCTGCATCTAGACGATTCGGAGATTATGATTAGTCTAGATGTTGTTTCGCTATTTACGAATGTTCCGTTGCCGGACAGCATAGAATTACTACACCAAGAATTTCCTCCAGACATTGTCAAATTATTTGAATTTGTAATAAAGTCCGGTTATTTTTCCCTTCAAAAACCAGTTATACCAACAAATTGAAGGGGCAGCAATGGATAATCCAATTTCTCCTGCTATTGCCAACTACTTCATGGAGCATTTCGAACAGCGTATCTTTAACAACATTACACCCAGACCTAACATTTGGTTCAGATATGTGGATGACATTTTTGCCATATGGAAGGGCACCTCGGAAGAACTACAACTGTTTCTCTCAAAAATTAATGCACTTCATCCAAGAATCCAGTTGACCCTAGAAATAGAAGTAAATAAGTAGTTAGCATTTCTAGACCACTTGATTCTTTGCCAACCAGATGGTTATCTACAATTCACAGTCTATAGGAAAGAGACTCATACAGGCCAGTAAATCAACGCTGAATCACATCACTATCCGAGCCAAAAGGCAGGTACTATAAAAACACTAGTTCATAGAGCCCACTCTTTTTGTTCTTCAGAAGAACTTTTACAAAAAGAATTACAGTATATTAATTCCTCCTTCATATCCAATGGCTATAAGAAGTCCTTCATAAAAAGAACTTTAAGTAGTCGCGCTCCAGCATCTTCTTCAAGTACAGAAGAACCTACACGTATACCTATCCCCTATATACAAGGGATTAGTGAACGCATAGCTAAGGTGCTAAAACCACTAAATATCTGTGGCTTTTTGACCCTTCAGAAAAATCTCAACTTTCCTAATGTCTCCAAAGGACAAGTGGATAAATAACACCATTAAGCTTGAGCTGCAAAAAAAGAAACAACTGTGGAGGGAATTTAAAGAAAGGGGTGACCTGCATGCACATGAACGGTATAAAGTGCAGGCCAGAAGGGTAACGAGTGTGGTAAAAACAGCAAAAGCTGATTATGAAAGGAAACTAGCTACGCAAGCAAAAGAGAATCTCAAGCAGTTCTTTCAATATGCTGCAAGCAAGAAAAAAGCTGTACATGGCAAAATGATTTTAAGGAATGACGATGGTAAGAAGGTCACTGAACCAGTCGATATAGTGGAGTTACTGAGCGTGCACTTTGCAAAAGTATATCATCCAGGTGGAGACATTGAAAAAATGAAGGAGCCATTAGTTTATATGGGAATTGTGATGAATGAAGTGGAGGTGAATAGTCTGTTATAGAACCTTAATGTGAATACATCTGTGGGATTCGATGGTATACCGGCACGGGTCTTGCGTGAAGCGGCTAAGGAATTATCAGTGCCCTTGACCATGTTGTTTAATCTGAGTCTCGGTTCTGGTTTAGTCCCGAAGGCGTGGAAATAGGGGAAAATAGTTTCACTGCATAAAGGAGGATCCAAGACTATGGTTGCAAATTACCGACCGATCAGCATATCAGGAGTTGTTGTAAAGGTCTTGGAGAAAGTAGTCAAGAGAAAAATACAGGAATGGATTGATGAAAATGAGATACTGTACAGGGGACAGCATGGCTTTGTAAAGTGTCGATCATGCCTGAGTAACTTGCTCAAGTTTTATAACAAGGTGACGGCTGAACTGGATAAGGGAAATGGGTTTACAGTGATACTGCTGGACCTGGCAAAGGCGTTTGACAGGATACCACATGGAAATCTAATCCGTAAACTACAACATATGGGAATGGATATAGGGTTGGTGAGATGGATAGGTGGGTGGTTGATGGAGAGATATCAAAGAGTGGTTTATTCGGGAGTGGAGTCCAAAAGACGGCCTGTGACTAGTGGGGTGCCGCAGGGTTCTGTTCTTGGACCACTGCTGTTTAATCTGTTCATTAATGATATAGGGAAGGATCTAAGTGGAACAATTCATTTGTTCGCTGATGATGCAAAGTTGGGGAGGGCGATAGTGAATGCAGAAGATGTCAAAGTCTTGCAGGATGACTTAGATAGATTGGAGTTCTGGGCTAAGGAGAATAGATGTCAATTTAATGTGACAAAATGTAAGGTTATGCATTTTGGGATGAAAAGATTAGCAGCAGTATACCACATGGGTGGAACTGTATTCCAAGAGATTGATGAGGCCAGGGACTTGGGAGTGTTGGTGGATAGGGAGATAAAGTTTAGGGGGCACATTGCGAAAGTAGTTAATCAGCTCATCAACTCACTTGGTTGTTGAAAAATACCTTAACGAGCAGAGACAAGCAAGTTATTGTACCTCTGTACCGAGCCTTGATAAGACCTCATCTTGACTACTGTGCCCAGATTTGGTCACCTCGGTTCCTTCTTGATGGGGAGGAGGTGGAGAGGATCCAGAGGCGAGTGATTAAGATGATAGCAGGTCTATGGAATGAACCATATGAGAACAGGTTGAAGATTTGTGGGTTGCAGAAACTGTTTGATAGGTGGAAAAGGGGAGATATGATTGAGACATTCAAATTGCTAAAAGGATTCTATAAGATTAATTCAGAGGATATTTTTGAGATCAGGACTGGTGGTGGGAGAACTAGGGGACACCTATGGAAGCTGGGCAAGAGTGTGGTTAGCAGGGGAGAGCTGGGTTCTCTTTACTTTTAGAGCGGTAAATGAGTGGAATAAGCTGCCAGAGTCTGTTGTGGGTGCTATGACAGTGAGCGAGTTCAAGGCAAGGTATGATAGATACTTTGAGAATGTCATATAGTTGTGTGGTCATGATATTTAGGGCCTCCCTCGATGAGTCTAAGGACTCCCTGGAGTAGCCTGAAAATAATAATAGAATACTTTGGTAACGAGAATTAATCATCCAAGTAGTTGGATCTGGTTTTGAAAGCCTGCATGGTTTGATGTGGGTCTATGTGTAAGCATAAAACAGAACAGAATAACATTGTAGACTGTGTATCTTATTATAAGTTTTTGTTAACAATCATTTCTAATTTAGTTTAGTTTGGAGATAATTTAGTTATTATCTCTAAAGATTGGTCTAATTTAGTTACTGTCTATAGTTAGTATAATACAGCTAATGCATTAATTTTAGATGAATGAGTCTTTTAGGTAATCATATTATATCAACTAAACAAAAATATTAATTTTCACAGCATGCCTCAGGAGAAGACATAAACAGATCAACAACAGCACTACTAGGCTATATGTGATCTGGAACTGTATGATAAACAATAAATATATTAGCTGTGCTAGGGAAAAAAATCATTAAACAAAAGTTGGCTATGCAAAATTATATTTAGACTAAACTGGAATTGGTTATGCATAAATTCTGGCAAACTCTGGATAATTTGAATATCACCCAGCCACCTCAATATTCTGAAATATCACATGTACGATATCCATTTCTCTATCTGTATATTTCTGGAAGCAATACAGCATGGGCTTATATTATAGTAACTGTTATTTAGCAACTACTGTTGCTAATTAAAACTTTCAACTATTTTTATGGCATATATGCTGACCTCAAGATTTACAGTTTGCATATTAAGGAAATGAGAATAATATTGTAATTTGATTTTTTTTTAACTAATGTGAAGTGATTCTAATGATTGGCATGTGCAATTAAATAAGTCACAAAACCATACAGATAAATAAAATGCGAAATGAAGTAAACAAAAAAACTACTGGAAGCTACGTGCATTCTATTTATGGAATATTTTTTTTTCATCTCATTTATTTTTAATACTTTATTTAATACTAACCTATTTGTATCTCGAGCTATATCTTCATAGACACTCTGAACCCCAATTTCAAGTCTTGTACATCCATACTGCAACATGTCACTATGAAAAGCAAATCTATATTTTAAATCAACTGAATTTAATAAACAATGGATTAACAGAATATTATGTTTTTTCCTGCTGTTTCCCTTTCCCAATGTTTAATTTAATGTTTCGTCAGATTATTTATCAATTTCAATTCTGTCGTATTCTGTCGCTCAATCCTCTCAAACTGGTTTTTCATTTATTCTACTTACACAGTCAGCTATATCTATCTTTAGGATTGGGGGGGGGGGGGGGAATAAAGAAAAAAATTATAATAATAAGAGGACTGAGTTCGTTGGAATTATGGCCAAAACAACTTAAGATCAGTGTATTATATATGACAACTATGCAAGTTCTGGCTATTTTGCAAAAATATCAGCTTCATCTCTTCTTTCATCTTCTCTACCTCCATTTTTTGGGATAGTTTTGTTGAAGATTGTAGGAATTTTCTCCAGATTTCTGAGAGGAAAAATTCTACCATTTCTACATGAGAATGGTTAACCAACCTTCAACTGAAAAGGTCTTAGAAAGGTTATTCATATTTTAGATGGGATACAGCTCAGTTCATTCTAACCAAAGACCTGGTTAGAATGGGATCAAATCTCATTCCTTGCCTCTGTAGAACTTAATGAACATTACTGTTGTTGACTAAGCTACAGAGCTAAAGGAATATATGATATTCTGATGTAACGAAGAAAAAGGATAGATGAAAGAGTGAAGCCTAAGGATACATTGGTAGGACATTCCAAAGAAAGACCTCTGAAAATGAATGGCAGGAATTAAAAGATGACTATTATGATGAGAAGACAAAAGACCACAGAAGGACTGCACTTTCCTCTATGACAAGATTGTCATAGAGGAAAGTGAATAATTTGTTTCTCAAAATGTTCCCTGGCATATATATCCATGACTGTATACAAATGGTGTATTTCATAGACAAGTATTAAGTCAAAGTGAATTTGTCAGAAATATAATTTTTTTTATTAATATTAATGTTCATATTATGCCAGCTGGTTGGCCAAGCAGTTACTATATCTGCCCTCCAACCAACAAGTCATGAGTTTGAATTCCACTGTGGACATGGATGCTTGTGATTGTCTTTAGATGGGAGATGAATTTCATCACCCAATGTGAGACCACCATACTGCTTAATTGAGGTCTGAATGAGCTTGAAAAAAGTTTTATGTTTGGTCTCTAGAGCAGGGTTTCTAGGCTATGTAAAAACCATAATAATAATAAATAAATAAAAATAAATTATATTATAAAATTAATCTGAAATTAACAAATCTGAAAACACACCCCAACTCAACATCGCCAGAGTTAAAGATCGGTACTATCAACATAAGAAGCCTGAATGGTATAGAAATGGAGCTGGCTGAGGAATTAGATAAGTGCCAGATCGACATAATAGGGGTGACTGAAACAAAAAAGACAAAAACTGATGAGATCCTTCTGAGAAATAAATACAAAATGTTATATACAGGCAATGATAATCAAGGAAAAGGAGTAGCCATAGAAGATTTAGCCGAGGCTAAATCTTCTTGAATGGCAGGCAATTTCAAGTAGACTGATGGGGCAAATATCCGAATAGGGAACTGGACAATGAGACTTATTTGTGCCTATGGACCCACAGAAGGTTCTACTAAGGTAGAAGTGGAGGAATTTTTTGAGGCTCTAGAGAAAGCTACTGACACAATGAAAAAGGAAAAGTTGGTCCTTGTTGGGGAACTAAATAGCAGAATAAGAAATGATTGTCAGACATACAAAAATATTTTGGGAAAATTTGGAGAAAAGAGCAAAGCTAATAATAATGGCAAATATCTGTTGGATTTCTGCTCAGGACATGGACTGGTTATTACTAACTCCATGTTCCAACATAAAAATGTGCACAACTTCACATGGAGAGAAGAGGCAAGGAATAAGGAAGGTCTCATTGACTACGTTATTGTTGATAGTGATGTTTCCTCCCTGGTGCAGGACACCGGAATGTACAGAGGATTTGAAATTGGAAGTGATCACTATTAAGTCTTGAGCAGGATAAAACTGAATTTCATATTGAAAAGAATAATATGTAACAAGGTTTTAAAGCGAATAAAAGTTGAGCATCTCTCAGATGTGAACTGTAGACTAAAATGCAACACAAAGGTTATTGAAGAAAAAATGAAAGAGTTTGAGAACAGGAACCAAACCTTGAAGAAAACCCTGATTGATTCAGCTAGAGAGGCATGTGGTGTAGTTGTCTGCAAGGATAGAAAAATTAGAACTCCATGGTGGACACCGGAAGTTAAAGAGGCAGTGAAGGAAAAGAAGAAAGCATATCAAAAGTTCCTGGCAAATAAGTCAGCTTTTGCTCTTAGAGAATACAGAGACAAATGTAAGAAAGCTAAACACTGTGCAAAACTAGCTAAACAAAAGTCATGGGAGGACTTTGGCAAGAACATAGAAAATAAATATCAAGAAGGTGGCAAAATATTCTGGAGGTTTGTTGAAGAAGATTAGGAATGGAGGAAAGAGTGCTGTAAAAGGAGTTAGAGATGATAAAGGTGACATAAAAACGAGAGAAAAAGATATCCTTGAAGTATAGAGTAATTACTTTGAAAAACTGCTAAATGAAACAAGCAGTGATAACAGCACAGTGATAAAAAACACTGACCAGGCATACAGTCAGGAATACATATCCATACTTGAAGTAGAAAAAGTCATCAAAGGTTTGAAATGTGGAAAGGCAGCAGGAGTAGATGACATTCGACCAGAAATGCTGAAGTATGGTGGTATAAAAGTATTACAGTGGCTGCACTGCGTAGTTCAGAAAGATTTGACAGAGTGATGAATTCCTAATGATTGGAGTATAGCTCTAATAGTACCCATATATAAAAAGGGAAATAAAACTGAATGTTAGAATTACAGAGGTATATCCCTACTGAGTGTTCCTGGTAAGATATATGCAAGTATACTTGAGAAACGGTTGAGAAGAATTGTGGAAGAAAAGCTTGGTGAAGAACAAGCTGGATTCAGGTCAAATAGAGGCTGTCAGGATCAGATCTTCACTTTACGACATATAGTGGAGAAATCATGGGAATACAACAAAGATCTGTATTTAAGTTTTGTCGATTTGGAAAAGGCATATTACAAGGTGCCAAGAGAGAAGCTATTCAATACACTACAGTTATATGGTGTCAATGGGGCATTATATCAAGCAATACTTAGTCTTTATTTGAGTTGTAAGTCAGCAATTAGAATTGAAGGAAGTACAGGAAGATGGTTTAATGTTAAATCTGGTGTGAGACAAGGATGTACATTATCCCCTCTGTTATTCATTATCTATATGGATCACATTATGAAGGAATGTGGTATTAAACCTGATATCAAAATTGGAGATGTTAATGTCAGCTCTTTGCTTTATGCGGATGATGTTATACTTCTAAGTAAATCCGCTACAAGTCTGCAAGATTCTTTGACTAAATTGAATAGCTGTTGTAATAGATATGGTATGAAGGTCAGCAATAAAAAGACAAAGACAATGAAAATAGGCAGAATCATTGAAAATGTCAACTGTGTTGTGAATGGAGAACCTGTGGAACAAGTAAAACATTTAAGCTACTTAGGCAGAATTTTTAGTGAAGATAGTAAATTAAATATAGAAATAGACAACAGAATCAACAAAGCTGGTATGGTAGGAAGTCAATTGAATAAATTCATTTGGAATAAGAGAGAAATTAGTCGGAACACTAAATTAGCTGTATAAAAGACAGTGTTCAAACCAGTTTTAACTTATGGATCTGAGAGCTGGGGCAGAAGTAAAACACTTGACCAAAGACTAGAGACCGCAGATATGAATGTCCTGAGAAAAATTAGAGGGAGTGAACAGATGGCATCAATGGCTATATCATATTAAAAATGAGGATATTAGGAAAGAACTTGACATTGCCAGCATCCAGGAATGCGTTAGCAGAGCTAATCTCAAGTAGTATAGTCACTTAAACAGAATGGGCAAGGAAAGATTAGCAAAACAAGTGTTCTCTGCCAGGTTGGTAGGAAAATGACCCAGAGGAAGATCAAGATATAGGTGCATTGATACGGTACAAAGAGCCTTAGATGATAGAAATATAAGATCTAATAATGTTGGAGTCTTGACAAGTAACAGACTGATTTGAAGGAAAATTGTAGATAGGAAGCTAGTAATAATGTAAATTTTTCATGTAATACTATCATATCCTGTACACCCTTTAAGGGTACATGGCAGGAATTTGATGATGATGATGAATTAATAAAAAATTGAAAAAAATCCCTCGCCCACTCATGTATGCTAATGTACTAGAAGCTTACAACCTTCATAAGTAGGAATCACATAAAAAAATTAGCTGGATTATTAGTTTTAATTGAGTTTGAAAAATCAATTGTAAGCATAGCTGTGTGTGCATGTGTGCTTTATATATATATATATATATATATATATATATATATATATATATATATATGCATGCAACTGTTGAATTACTGTAGAGTGACATAACAATGTAGATGGTTAGTCCTTTATTTAACTTCAACACAAGTCATGTTTTGTGTTTGCAATTTTGTGAGATGTATTTGCCAACAGGGGTGCTTAAGGGTCAAAGCTGTATAACTGAGAGGAGACCTCCACATAGCCTTTAAAGGAATGCGGAGAACCGACCAGGGCTTCTGACCTAATGTCCAATCCTCACCTTCTCGTGGTGCACCCTGTTGGGTATCTACTTTGATACTGAACGAACGAGGATGGGCTGGCAATTTGGGATTTAGCCGACCAAATTGTATTCTTATTGGTTAAACCAAAATAAAAAATGATGGTACAACATGACAAAATTTCATGCCGGCTGGGGCGTCGCCCGGTTAAACAAGGCCCCCGTTGTTTTTGCCAGGGAACCAGGGCGAACAGCGAAAAGTCAGCTACTGGAACAAATCTGAAAACAAACCCCAACTCAACATCACCAGAGTTAAAGATCGGTACTATCAATGTAAGAAGCCTGAATGGCAAAGAAATGGAGCTAGCTGATGAATTAGATAAGTACCAGATTGACATAATAGGGGTGACTGAAACAAAAAAGACCAAAACTGGTGAGATCTTTCTGAGCAATAAATACAAAATGTTATATTCAGGCAATAACAATCAAGGAAAAGAAGGAGTAGCCATAGTATTCAACACAAAATACGAGGCTAATCTTCTTGAATGGCAGTCAGTCTCAAGTAGAGTAACGTGGGCAAATATGAGAATGGGGAACTGGACAATGAGACTTATTTGTGCCTATGGTCCCACAGAAGGTTCTACTAAGGTAGAAGTGGAGGAATTTTTTGAGGCTTTAGAAAAAGCAACTGACACAATGAAAAAGGAAAAGTTGGTCCTTGTTGGGGATCTAAATAGTAGAGTAGGAAATGATTGTGAGACATACAAAAATATTTTGGGAAAATTTGGAGAAAAGAGCAAAGCTAATAATAATGGCAAATATCTGTTGGATTTCTGCTCAGGACATGGACTGGTTATTACTAACACCATGTTCCAACATAAAAATGTGCACAAATTCACATGGAGAGAAGAGGCTAGGAATAAGAAAAGTCTCATTGACTATGTTAATGTTGATAGTGATGTTTTCTCCCTGGTGCAGGACACCAGAGTGTACAGAGGATTTGAAATTGGAAGTGATCACTATTTAGTCTTGAGCAGGATAAAATTGAATTTCATATTGAAAAGAATAACATGTAAGAAAGTTTTAAAACGAATAAAAGTTGAGCAGCTCTCAGATGTAAACTGTAGACTAAAATACAGAAATATGATTGAAAAGAAAATGAAAGAGTTTGAGAACAGGAATCAAACCTTGGAGATTCAGTGGCAAACTCTGAAGGAAACATTGATTGATTCTGCCAGAGAGGCATGTGGTGAGGTTGTTTGCAAAGATAAAAAAATCAGAACTCCCTGGTGGACACAGGAAGTTAAAGAGGCAGTGAAGGAAAAGAAGAAAGCATATCAAAAGTTCCTGGCAAATAAGTCAGCTTTTACTCTTACAGAATACAGAGACAAATGTAAGAAAGCTAAACAGTGTGTAAAACTAGCTAAACAAAAGTCATGGGAGGACTTTGGCAAGAATATAGAAAATAAATATCAAGAAGGTGGCAAAATATTCTGGAGGTTGTTGAAGAAGCTTAGGAATGGAGGAAAGAGTGCTGTAAAAGGAATTAGAGATGATAAAGGTGAAATGAAAAAAAGGAGAAAAAGATATCCTTGAAGTATGGAGTAATTACTTTGAAAAACTGCTAAATGAAACAAGCAGTGATGACAGCACAGTGATAAAAAACACTGACCAGGCATGCAGTCAGGAATACATATCCATACTTGAAGTAGAAAAAGCCATCAAAGGCTTGAAATGTGGAAAGCAGCAGGAGTAGATGATATTCGACCAGAAATGCTGAAGTATGGTGGTATAAAAGTATTACAGTGGCTGCACTGCGTAGTTCAGAAAGATTTGACAGAGTGATGAATTCCTAATGATTGGAGTATAGCTCTAATAGTACCCATATATAAAAAGGGAAATAAAACTGAATGTTAGAATTACAGAGGTATATCCCTACTGAGTGTTCCTGGTAAGATATATGCAAGTATACTTGAGAAACGGTTGAGAAGAATTGTGGAAGAAAAGCTTGGTGAAGAACAAGCTGGATTCAGGTCAAATAGAGGCTGTCAGGATCAGATCTTCACTTTACGACATATAGTGGAGAAATCATGGGAATATAACAAAGATCTGTATTTAAGTTTTGTCGATTTGGAAAAGGCATATTACAAGGTGCCAAGAGAGAAGCTATTCAATACACTACAGTTATATGGTGTCAATGGGGCATTATATCAAGCAATACTTAGTCTTTATTTGAGTTGTAAGTCAGCAATTAGAATTGAAGGAAGTACAGGAAGATGGTTTAATGTTAAATCTGGTGTGAGACAAGGATGTACATTATCCCCTCTGTTATTCATTATCTATATGGATCACATTATGAAGGAATGTGGTATTAAACCTGATATCAAAATTGGAGATGTTAATGTCAGCTCTTTGCTTTATGCGGATGATGTTATACTTCTAAGTAAATCCGCTACAAGTCTGCAAGATTCTCTGACTAAATTGAATAGCTGTTGTAATAGATATGGTATGAAGGTCAGCAATAAAAAGACAAAGACAATGAAAATAGGCAGAATCATTGAAAATGTCAACTGTGTTGTGAATGGAGAACCTGTGGAACAAGTAAAACATTTAAGCTACTTAGGCACAATTTTTACTGAAGATGGTAAACTAAATATAGAAATAGACAACAGAATCAGCAAAGCTGGTATCATGGGAAGTCAATTGAATAAATTCATATGGAATAAGAAAGAAATTAGTCGGAACACTAAATTAGCTGTATACAAGACTGTGTTCAAACCAATTTTAACTTATGGATCTGAGAGCTGGGTCAGAAGTAAAACACTTGACCAAAGACTAAAGACCGCAGATATGAGAGTCCTGAGAAAGATTAGAGGCGTGAACAGATGGCATCAATGGCAACATCATATTAAAAATGAGGATATTAGGAAAGAACTTGACATTGTCAACATCCAGGAATGCGTTAGCAGAGCTAATCTCAGATGGTATGGTCACTTAAATAGAATGGGAGAGGAAAGATTAGCAAAACAAGTGTTCTCTGCCAGGTTGGCAGGAAAACGACCCAGAGGAAGACCAAGATATAGGTGGATTGATACGGTACAAAGTGCCTTAGACGATAGAAATATAAGATCTGATAATGTTGGAGTCTTGACAAGTAACAGACTGATTTGGAGGAAAATTGTAGATAGGAATTAGTAATGATGTAATTTTTTCATGTAGTACTGTCATATCCTGTACACCCCTTGAGGGTACATGGCAGGAATTTGATGATGATGATGATGATGATGATGTATTTGCCAACAAATACATCTCACAAAGCATTTTCAGAGAAAGGAGGTGTGAAAATTTCTGAAAGATTCACACTGAGCCTCTCTAGAGGGCTATTGCTGGACAAGGAAGGCAAGGGGATACCACTTTGTTCTATTTTTCCCTAATAAGATAGCAGTATGGATTCTAAATGATAGTAAAACGTACAATGGCTCAATACTTATGCACGGCAGGGGAAGAAGCAAGGCTTCCCAGGTCATAAACCAGCGAAATCCTTGTACATTCATTGGGATGTGGAATGTGAGAACCCTCCTACAAATTGGAAAATTTGAAGAGAGAAATGGGTGTACAAGGATTAAAAATAGCCATATTGGAAATTAGTGAAATGAGATGGAATGGAACTGGAGACTTTTGGAGTGGTGATTACAGAATCATTTATTCAGGTGATGAGACAGCAAAAAATGGAGTCGCAGTGGTTCTCAATAAGGAATGGGGAAGAAGAGTAATCAACTCAGTAAAATATAGTAGCAGATTGAATAATGGTAAAACTAGAAGCAAAACCAACAAATATTATAATAATACAAGCTTACATGCCTACTAGCGACCACAGTGATGAAGTTGAGAGAGTATATGTAGATATTGAGAATCTAATCAAACTGACCAAGAAGGAAGATAATCTTATTGTCATGAGGGATTGGAATGCAGTCATTGCTAATACCTGGTATGAGGTACCAAAAAGAAGAAGATATACTTGGAAAATGCCAGGGGATATAGGAAGGTACCAAATAGATTATATTATGACAAGAAATAGATTTAAAAATCAAGTAAAATCATGGAAAAGTGACCTGGGAGCTGATGTTGACAGTGACCACAATTTGGTTTTATTGAAATGTAATCTGAAATTTAAAAAGCTGTCACAACCAAGGAAAAGGCCCAAATGGAATATAAGTAACCTAAAAACAGAGGAAAACCTGATGAAAGCATTAAAACGGGAGAGAAGGAAAAGAAAAACATAGAGGAAAAATGGACTCAATTGAATGATACAATCATCAAGGCTGCCAATGACTGCATAGGATTAAGGAAGAAGCAAATAAAAACACCATGGATCACCCAGGACATTCTAGATCTAATAGATGAAAGAAGAAAATACAAAACCTCCCTAAAGTCAGAAAGCAAAGGCAAATATAAACATATAAAAAATATGATAAATAGAAAGTGTAAAGAAGCAAAAGAACAATGGTATACAGGGAAATGTAAAGAAATAGAAAATCTAATAAAGACTGGAAGAATCGATAAAGCTTATAACATTATAAAAGGAGTAAGTCAGCAAAACAAGACAAGAAGTAAATTATCGAAAACAAACAGAGGAACATACTTATAGATAAGGAAGAAATTTTGGAAAGATGGAAGGGGTACTTAGAAGATCTATATAGTGGAAAAGATCTAGATGCCAAGGCTATAGAAGATGAAACAAGACTTGATGTGGAAGAAATTGGTCCAACTATATTAAAAGATGAATTTGAATGGACTGAATGAATTGTCAGCCAACAAGGCACCAGGCACTGATAACATTCCTTCAGAATTAATAAAATACTCAGGAAACATAACTAAGTCATACCTTTTCAAGATCATCAAGGATATTTATGAAACGGGGATCGTCCCCAAAGATTTTACACAATGCTCTATCATACCCATTCCTAAAGTAAATAATAAATTTTAAAAGAGGTATACTGTGAGTAGACATATCGATACAAAATTAATAACAGAAAAAACTCACCTACAAAGATTATTTAATAGTATAATTTTCGCCTGTGTGTCACAGGCATCTTCAGTACGTATTAAGCTCAAATTAAACAATAACTGACAATTCCAAAAAGCACCACCTAAGTAGCTGGTGTAAGATAACTAAAAAGGTCAATAAATTTCCTAAAAAAAAAAAAAAAAATCAATACAATAAAAAGTTAGGAAGGATTAGCTGATTTGTAAAGTACCTGAAAAGTCTGGACTTGCAGAACATGCCATCTTCACTAGACATAGAGTTCATTGGAGAAAGACAAGAGTTCTTCACAAAAGTCAGTTCCTCATGGAACGCTTTTATAAAGAAACATGTGAAACTCTACTTCATTCTCCTAACTTAAACAGATCCGACGGCTTATGTCTTTTATGGGAGATAGTACTTTACAAATCAGCTAATTTTTCCTAAACTTTTTTTTTTTTTTAAGGAAATTTATTGACCTTTCTAGTTATCTTACACCAGCTACTTAGGTGGTGCTTTTTGGAATTGGTAGTTATTGTTTAATTTGAACTTAATATATACTGAAGATGCCTGTGACACACAGGCGAAAATCATACTATTAAATAATCTTTGCACGTGAGTTTTTTCCGTTATTAATTTTGTATCGTTAAAGTAAATAATGCAAACAAGTGTGAAAATCATCAAACAATAAGCTTAGTATCACATGCTTCGAAAATACTACTCAAAATTATACAAAAAAGACTAACAAAGAAGGTTGAAGAATATGTTGGCAATGACCAGTTTGGATTCAGGAAACGGCAGGGGACAAGAGAAGCAATCCTAGCTCTAAGAACAGTTATTGAAAGAAGATTGGAGAAGAATCAAAATACTCTGATGGTCTTTCTTGACTTGGAGAAAGCCTTTGATAGTATTGACTGGAATCAAATGTTTCACCTCCTAAAAACAATAAAGATAGATTGGAGAGATAGAAGGCTCATATTTAATCATCACAAGCATCAAGAAGCCCTAATAGAAGCAGCCAGCAATACAACAAAAACTGCAATAGCAAAAATATGTAGAGGTGTAAGACAGGGGTGCTCTCTTTCACCCATATTGTTTAATCTGTACATTGAAGATGCAATAAATAAACTGAAAGAACTAATAGAAACAGGAATTAAGATTCTCTCTGTCTGTTGCTTCCATCATTCTTAAACCAGTCCATTCCACGATGTCATTAACCCACTCTCTAGTTGGTCTTCCACGTCTTCTCTTCCCCTCAACTTTCCCTTGTAATATAGTTCTTGTCAGGTGTCCCAAAGAACCTCTCAGAAGATGTCCTGCAAATCTAGTCTTTTTTGCATAATATTCTTTAACGGTGTTCTTTCCATCCCAACTCGTCTTAAAACTTCTTGATTTGATATTCTTTCTGTATAGCTAATCTTTTCCATCTTTCTATAACACCACATTTCCAATGCATTAATTTTTTCCATATCTCTCTTTCTTAGTGTCCATGACTCACTTCCATAACTTGCAATACTCCAAACTGTTGCTTTAACTATTCCAATTCTAACGCCTGGAATATAAAATTCAAAATAAACCTGGAAATAAATAATAACCTACTACAACAGGTATTCTCTTTTAAATATCTTGGAAGTCTTATCACAGAAGATGGAAGAAACCAATCAGATATTCAAGCACGAATAATCCTAGCCAAAAAAGTATTCTATAACAGAAGAAACATTTTTAGCAGTAAAGGACTTAGCATCCAGCTCAAAAAAAAAAGGCTAGTGAAAACATACATATGGAGCATTGCATTATATGGTTATGAGGCCTGGACTCTAACAAAACAAGACATGAAAAAGTTGGAGGCATTTGAACTTTGGTGCTGGAGAAAGATGATGAAAATTAGTTGGACAGAAAAGAAAAGTAATGAAGAAGTTCTGAATATAGTTCATGAAGAGCAGTCATTAACGAAACACATCAATAAGAGAAGAAAAAGTCTAATTGGACACCATTTGAGGCATGGGAGACTGATTACAGGAATAATTGAGGGGACTTTAGAAGGAAAGAGGCCACGAGGCAGACCAAGAATTTCATATATAAATAACATAATGATGCTAACTGGTGCAAAGAGTTATGAAGAGATAAAAAGGAAGTCACAAGACAGGATGTTGTGATGTGCTGCTATATTTACCAATCTTCGGATTGATGCACCAAAGAAGAAGAAGAAACAGATTAAGAGGTTTTAAATGTGTGATTTCAAACAAAGGATAAAATCGACTACAGGCAATGATGTGCAAAATAAAATATAAGCTTGAATATATGAAAGAGGTGAGAGAGCATAAGATAAGTACTGTAGAAGTAGTTGTTGCAGCTTGATTTTTATTGGAACATTAGCAACTTAAACTATAATGTGCTAGGAAAATAGTTAAGTATGGTTTAAAATTATATAAGACCACAGTAAAAACTACATGTCAAGATAAACTATATACAAGAAATATATAAAAGTCATGGATAATGAAAATTAATAAATAAAAAATTTCTCATTAAAAGTAATGTATTATAATTCTATATATAAAAACACATTGTGTATCAGAGGAATCAGATAAAATCTGGCTGAGAATAAGGCCAAAGGAGATTATTAAAATTTGTGCTAAAGTAATGACTGCATCTATTGATGAAATGGGACAGTCAATTGAAATAGTATGATGGTTAATCCAGAGCAGCAGTAATCACACAAAGGCATATTATGACCCCTCAATAGAAAAGAATGTTGTAAGATAACTGTGGCCTACATAGAACATCTTCCTTTCTGAGAACCCCATGTAGACCAGACTAGACTACTTGAGTTTAATTTCAGGCTTAATCTAGTACTGTAATTCTCTCTATTCCATGATGTTTGCCAATGGTAAATGATGATATCTTAGAGCAGGTATGGGCAACCTTTCCTAGTTTGGGGGCCAAATTATCATTGTCTTAGAGGCAAGGGCCAGACCAAATTATTAAATAAAATAAATTAATATTAAATGAATTAAAACAAGTTGCTACTTCATATTTCATTTATTTATAATATAATGCTTTGGTATAAAGCTCTACATAAATTTTATAATATAATGAACGACATAACAACTTAATGTGAAGATTGGCCTTGTACTTCAACTACGAGACTATCAATATTGATGTTAATATTACTTAAGGATAATCGCATAGAATTTTCGAGGTTTTCGTCCGTTATTCTTGTCCGAATTTTTGATTTATTGTATTTCATCCTCGAAAAAAACTGTTCACACGTATATGTGCTGCCAAAAAGACAAATGATTTTTCTTGAAAAGGCCCGTAAATTTGTATATTTTTCTTCCACCAAATAAAATTTATAAAAATCCGTCAAAGCAATGTTGTTAAATTGTGATTTTAGTTTTCTGGCACATTATTTACATCAGCATCCATCGGACGAGCAAATATAGCGAATGTGGAGTCTTTGTTTTTAAAGTCGGCAAAACTTGTATCAAATTGCTCTATTAGTGCCTTCAGTTTCATCTCTATAACAATTATAAGGGATATTTTTATGAGTTGCTAGAGTAGGAAAATTATAACAATTTTTAGCTCTTATCTGACTTTCCAACAATCTTAGTTTATTACAAAAAGCTTTGACATGTCCATGCAGTTCATGAACCAATTGTCATTGTTTTTGCAATATAAGATTCAGTTCATTTAGGTATCCGGTGACATCTACAAGGAATGCTAAATCACACACCCACTCATCATCTTTTACTTGGTTAATTGTGTTTCCTTTTATGTCCATAAAATCTGCAGTGTCTTGTCTCAGATCATAAAATCGTTTTAACATTTTACCTTTACTCAACCACCTCACTTCACAATAATAAGACACATCTTCATAATCTGATAATAGGTCTGCTAAATACTACTTAAATTGACAGTGATTAAGTGCACGTGACTTAATAAAGTTAATACTGGCTACTACAACTTCCATAACATTTGTGAATTTAATCGATTTTGCACACAGATTTTGTTGGTGGATAATGCAGTGAAATGTTAAATTTTCCGGATGGATCTGTAGTTCTATTGCTCTTTCATGAACTATTCCAATAAATCCCTTCTGTGCACCAACCATTGCAGGGGCTCCATCAGTGCATATGCCAGATAGTGAACTCCATTTAAGCCCAAATCTCTCAAAGACTGTGTTGACTATTTCAAATATATCTTCACCAGTAGTTCTTCCTTTTAATGGCCAAAGCGCCAATAATTCTTCTGTGATGTTGAAATCCGCATCAACTCCTCGAATAAATATTGCTAGTTGTGCTGTATCGGAGGCATCGGTGCTGTCATTCAAAGCAATTGAAAATGCTTCCAACCTAGCAATCTTCTCTTTTAAACTTTTTTTGATATCATCAGCCATAATTTCTATCTGTCGGACAACAGTACGTCTCGACAAACGAATATTCTCGAAGTCTTTTCTTTTCAGGACATATTATACTTGCAACATCCAGCAGACATTCTTTGATAAATTCTCCTTCACCAAATGACTCAGAATGCTTAGCGATTTTTTTGCTTACCACAAAGCTGGCTTTGACAATGCTGCGGTGCTGCGTTCTTTGCTACTTGAACATTTGCTGCTGGGTATCCAAGTTCTTCTTCAACTTCTATATTTCATCTTTTCGTAGTTGCCCATCAATTTTTGGGTGATCCGCATGTCTCGAAGTAAAGTGTCTCTTCAAGTTGAATTCTTTGTTGACGGATAAGGATTCATTGCACAGCAAATATATGGGCAAACCTTTATTCAGAATAAAATAATAATCCTCCATCCAGTTGTCTTGAAATTGACGATTCTCTGCATCTACTTTTCTTTTTTTTTGCAATAATCCCTGACATTGTCCCAAATTTATAAGCGATATTCAGAACTATCAAAGAAAACTGTCTTCTACACCGCAGGCACTGAACAGAACATCAATGCAGGAACTGAACAAAGCACAACACCATCGCCAGGACACGTTATAACACATTTACACATGCCGCTAGTCAAAGTGAGAAAGAGACCTTGGTTGGAGAAAACATAGCGTGTTTTGTGCAAGTCACATGACGTCAGCTTAATTTGAGTTAGCAGAACACACCATGTTTTCTCCCACCATGAATCAGACAAACTTCGCTGATATAGATTAGGGCTGGGTCAAAAGAAGTAGAGGGCCAGATCCGGCCCATGGGCCGGGGGTTGCCCATATGTGTCTTAGAGAATGAGCTGACAACTTGCAGCATCTGCAACCTTGTTTCCCTTGATCTGAAAGAGGCTTAGGATCCCACACAAGTAAACATACAAATGAATCCCCCCCCCCCCCAACCCTTAGCTGATAGACCAAGAGTTGGATCTAGGAAAACACTAAATTTCTTGAATCAGTATAAATAATTCACCTTTGGCAGAGTTTCAATTTTATGCGTTTAATGCAAACTCTATTGCATGCAGCTCAGCAATATAATTAGCACATTAGGGTGGGACCTAATTAGATATTATGATGTTTAAGAAGAAAGCTACAGACCCCACTAGAGAACTGTTTTAAAATAGATACACAAGCTATGTATGTAGAAATTAAAGACCAACAATCTTATGTGGAAGTAATTTAATTGATGTGAAATTTTTGCCAAAGTAGCAGCAGCACCTCAGTGCATTAACAATGGAACACAAAATAAAATGCAAATAAAAGAATTAATTTTAAAAAGTACCACTACAGTTTAAGCAGATACACTGTCAGTAAATTCCAAATTTTTAAAAATAAATAAATACTAATATAATAATCAGGAATTTAAAGAAGACTGATACAATATTTCCCATCTAGGGGATAACTGAAGGCCATCAGCTCTGTTTAAATTCAGGCAGTGTAGGAAGGCCTTACAGCTCTATTTGTATAACTGTTATAAAAGAAATCTACTTTTATGTAAAAAGCTTATTAGTTTTCTTCTACTGGCTATCAGTTATCCCCTTTATGGGATATATTATATCAATCTTCTGTAAATTCCTATAAATTCATATAATAACATTATGTTATTATATGAATATTTAATTTATTTTTTTAAATTAGGAATTTGCTGTCATCTGCCTTACTTATTTTGCAGTGTCGCTTTTTAAAATTAATTTTTTTATTGCATTTTATTTTGTGGCCCATTGGTAATGTACTGAGGATGCCTTCGATACTAAAGCAAAAATTTCACATCAATTAAAATTACTTTCATGTAAGTTTGAGTTTCCATCTTTAATTTCTACAAACTCCACCAGAAACTAATATTGAACTGTCAAAAATCAGAGTATTTTGCTGTGTATATATGTGCGTGTGCGTGTGTGTGTGTGAGAGAGAGAGAGAGAGAGAGAGGGAGGGAGGGAGAGAAAGAGCAGCTGGTACATAGGAGGGATGGAATATTTCTCTAATTTGCACAATGGAATGCTTAGTGGAATCAAATCATTGCAGCATTGGCTGCCCTGATGCTTGGAGTATGTACTAATGCTTTTATTCGAACAGATGTCCGTCAGTCAAATTTTCACACCATAGACAAAAAATAATTACAGACTGATCTGAACAAACTGGTTGGATAGATTAACAGTTGGTATCTTTACAATCACCAAAAGGTGAGCAAGTGAAAGCCAGTGTGATTCAAAATGGGAGGCTCTATTTATGTAATGCATACTTCCTAAGTCAGTAATATTCAGACCAGGTGATGTGCATTTAGATTTAATTAGGTTAGAATATGTAAATAAGATGTAAATAAGAAGCAATTGTTTACATGTAGATGTATTTACACAAGGGACATTTATAAAGAACATAAACTGAATTTTCAGTTTATATGTACATAAAAACAGTGCTAATTCTTTCTATATTACTCCTAGACAAAATATGAAATAAAACAAGCAATATAAATATAAAAAAACAAACCTTAAAGAAAATGTAAATCACTGGAAACTATTTAGTGTTATATTTACTGTTCATTTATTTTGGATAAAAAAAAAAATCATGTTGAAAGTTTTTAACTTGGTTATATAAATAAATTAAAGATGCCAAGAAATTATCTTCTTGATTTAATCCTTTATCCAAGTGTAAGCAAACAATGTTTGCATATGAAGTATCTTCATGACTGGGCTACTTGTGTATAGAGACCAATGAATTCACATCAATTGCCTTAGTATCCTATAATGCATATCCTTTCGGAATAATGCTATGCATTATGGGAAGGACCAATACCCAGACTAGTTTCAACCTTTATTGAGGTCTCATCAGTGGGAGCCAGACCCAGAAGATATACTAAAGAAGTTGAAGTAATGAAGAAATCATCATCAAATTCCTGATATATACTCTCAAGAGGGGGGGGGGGGTAGGATCTTATGGCAGTACAACATGAACAGTTACATCATTACTAACTCCCTATCAACAATTTTCCTCCAGATTAATCAGCCTACTATTAACAACATTCTAATATTATCAGATCATATTAATTTTCATGGCTATTTTGCCAATTTTTCTTTAGGAGTACTGCTTGTATAATGTCATTGTCTTTTTACTCAATTTATTTAAGGCATTATTGATATTTGGACATGCCTTTGTAGGATGTTCCTACAAAGATATGTCCAAAATTATCATCATCATCAAATTCTTCTCAGTCAATGAGACATCTTCAGGGATTATAAAAAAACTAATGTAACATAAAAACAAATAACAAACAATACTAAGAACAACCACGTGAGTGACACTCAAGTCCTGTCTAGGTCTTGAGTGCCACCTACAACCGCCCTTAGAGGACGGTTGTAGGTGGCCTGGAATGTAAAGTGGGGCCTCTGGTGCTAAGCGTTTCCTAAATCTTAGGAAGCTTAATGCTTAAGGCACTATATTTGTTAAGATTTGGTTGATTCCTGAGAGCTGCTGCTGCTGATTCTAAGAATAGTCTTTCTCTTTTGAATTTGCTGTGGTGGAGCAAGGTGGTTTTTTCCATGAGATCCTGTGGGTTGTATCCAAGACATGGTCAGCTAGGCCTGACTGACCATAGTCGTGGTTGCAAATGTATGACTTATGTTCCTCCAGGTGGATAGTAGTTGATTTGCCTGTCTGTCCAAAGTACGGCGGTTTACAGGAACAGGGTACTTTATAGACTCCAGGCACTGAGAGAGAAGGGAGCCGATCTTTTTTAGATCAGCTCCCTCTTAGATATGCCATCACCATACCCTACATCCGTGGCACATCTGAAAAAATAGCCAAGATTTAAAAAAGTACAACCTACACACAGCATTTAAGTCCCAAGTATTGCTACCCTTATCCGCTCCACAAAAGATCAACTCCCTCCTATCTCAGTGCCTGGAGTCTATAAAGTACCCTGTTCCTGTAAACTGGTGTACTTTGGAGAGACAGGCAGATCAGCTACTATCCACCTGGAGGAACATAAATCATACATTTGCAACCATGTCTTGGATACAACCCACAGAATCTCATGGGAAAAAACCACCATGCTCCACCACAGCAAATTCAAAAGAGAAAAACTATTCTTAGAATCAGCAGTAGCAGCTCTCAGGAATCAACCAAATCTTAACAAATATGGTTGCATTAAGCTTCCTAAGATTTGGGAAACGCTTATCACCAGAAGTCCCACTTAATATTCCAGGCCATCTATAACCGCCCTTAGAGGGCACAACACCTAGATAGGACTTTAGTGTCACCCACGTGGTTGGGGCTTAGTATTGTTTGTTATTTGTTTTTATGTTACATTAGTTTTTTTGTAATCCCTGAAGATGTCTCATTGATTGAGATGAAATATAGGAAGAATTAAATTCTGTTTTTAATCCTTTCTGAGTGCTGTATACAATCCATTAAGCCTCCAACATGATTTTGTTGATTCTGTTGCTATTTCGATATTTAATTTATTGTATTCACTGAAAATTGTGCCTAAGTAGCTGAAATGTTTTGCTTGTTCTATAGGTTCTCCATTCATGATGCAATTGATATTTTCAATGTTTCTGCTTTTCATTATCTTTGTCTTGCTATTGCTGATTTTCGTATCAAATTTATTACAACAGTTACTCAATTTAGTCAGGGAATCTTGCAGACTTACAGTGGATTTATTTAAAAGGATAACATCATTTGCATAAAGTAAAGAGCTGAGATGAACATTTCAAATTTTAATATCAAGTTTAATACCACTTTCCTTCATAATGTGATCCATTTTCATTGATAATGTACAAGGATGTACATTATCCCCTCTGTTATTCATATAGATAATGAATAACAGAGTGTATAATGTACATCCTTGTCTGACACCAGATTTAACATTAAATCATCTTTCTATATTTTCTTCAATTCTAACTGCTGACTTACAACTCAAATAAAGACTAAGTATTGCTTGATATAATTCCCCATTCTCACCATATAACTGTAGCGTTTTGAAAAGCTTTTCTCTTGGCACCTTGTCATATGCCTTTTGCAGGCCTACAAAACTTAAATACAGATCTTTGTTATATTCCCATGATTTCTCTACTATTTGTCATAAATGAAAATCTGATCCTGACAGCCTCTATTTGGCCTGAATCCAGCTTGTTCTTCACCAAGCTTTCCTTCCACTATCCTATTCAACTGTTTCTCAAATATATTTGCAAAAACATTACCAGGAACACTAAGTAGCGAAATACCTCTGTAATTCTCACATTCAGTTTTATTTCTCTTTTTATGTTTGGGTACTATTTAAAGCTATACTCCAATCATCAGGAATTCGTCCCTCTGTCCAATCTTTCTGAACTATGCAGTGCAGCCACTGTAAGACTTTTATACCACCATACTTCAGCATTTCTGTATCATCTACTCCTGCTGCCTTTACACATTTCAAGCCTTTGATGGCTTTTTCTACTTCAAGTATGGATATGTATTCCTGATTGCATTCCTGTTCAGTATTTTTTACCACTGTGCTATCACTGCTTGTTTCATTTAACAATTTTTCAAAGTAATTACTCCATACTTCAAGGATATCTTTTTCTCAAGTTTTCATGTCACCTTTATCATCTCTAATTTATTTTACTGCATTCTTTACTAAGTAATTACTCCATACATCAGTTTATATCCCCTTTATCATCTCTAATTCCTTTTACAGTCTTTTTCCTCCATTTCTAAGCTTTTCTTCAACAGCCTCCAGAATATTTTGCCAACTTCCTGATATTTATTTTCTATGTTCTTGCCAAAGTCTTCTCATAACTTTGGTTTAGCTAGTTTTACCCAACATTTAGCTTTTTTACATTTGTCTCTGTATTCACTAAGAGATCACGCTGACTTATTCGCCAGGAACATTTAATACGTTTTCTTGTTTTCCTTCACTGCCTCTTTAACTTCCTACAATCATTTCCTACTCTGTTATTTAGATCCCCAACAAGGACAAACTTTTCATTTTTCATTGTGTCAGTTGCTTTCTCTAAAGCCCTCAAAAAATTCCTCCACTTCTACCTTAGTAGAACCTTCTGTGGGACCATGGGTACAAATAAGTCTCATTGTCCAGTTCCCCATTCTGATATTTGCTCCATCAGTCTACTTGAAATTGCCTGCCATTCAAGAAGATTTAGCCTCGTATTTAGTATTGAATACTATGGCTACTCCTTTTCCTTGATTGTCATTGCCTGAATATAACATTTTGTATTTATTTCTCTTCTCAGGATCTCATCAGTTTTTGTCTTTTTGTTTTGTTTCAAAAAAGACAAAACTTCTGGCACTTATCTAATTCCTCGGCCAGCTCCATTTCTATGCCATTCAGGCTTCTTATGTTGATAGTACTGATCTTGAACTTGGTGATGCTTAGTTAGGATGCGTTTCAGGATTTGTTCTAGTAGCTGACTTTTTGCTGTTCACCCTGGTTCCCTAGCAAAAACGGGGGGGGGGGGCTCAATTAACAGGGTGACACCCAATAGTGAGCTATAAGGGTGTCACCCTTATAGCTCGCACGAGCCCTTTGTTAAATTTTTCTCAAATTTGCGAGCCCCTTGTTCTTCTTATTTAATAATCTTGTAGAACTAGAAAATACTGTGGAATGTATACATGCTACTATAATTGCTACTTTAAATTCATATGGATTTCCTGATAACTATATAAAAAATCATTTCATTGCATTTTGTTCTGATGGAGCTAGTGTAATGTTAGGAAACAAATCAGGTCTTGCAATCAAACTTCTACAAAAATTTCCCAATGTTGCGATTTGGCATTGCGCTCATCATTTACACTTAGCATTAGACGATTCGATAAAAAACATTAAAGAAATAAATCATTTTGAAATATTTATGGATAAATTATATGCTTTTTATCATCAATCACCAAAATATCAACGAGAATTAAATACAATTGCAAAAGACCTTGGTATCGAAATTTTATAGATCGCCCGTGTGTTTGGACCACGATGGGCAGCTTGCAGTTTACGAACGAATCTTGCTTTGTGAAGAAATTACCCAGCTTTATGCAAGCATTTTGCATCAAATGATAAATATAAGGGCTTTTTAAACCGACTTCTCAATTTGGAATTTTTAAAAGATCTAGCATTAATGATTGATATCCTACAGGAATTATCATGTCTATCAGAAGCTCTACAAAGTCGCAATATAAGTATTATAAGGGCTAAGTTAGGCTTTTTTTTTTTTTTTTTTTGCTCAACGATGCGAGCCCTTTGTTAAAATTTCCATAGCTCACTACTGGTAACATCCCAACCAGAATGAAATTTTGTTGTGTTGTACCATCATTTTATTTGTGGTTTAAGCCAATAAGTATACAATTTTAGGAGCCTGTGTAGCTCAGTGGATGTGGCATTTGCCAACCACAGAGCTTGGCCGCATGAAGGAAGACTTGGTTCCGAGTCTAGTCGGCGACTAGAGGAAATTTTTCTAAGCCTTTTTTCGACCGGTTCCCGAGTTAGTCGATCTCTGGCACTGGCAAGCAGGTTTTTCCTCCCGGAAACTCGGGTTTTTCGTCCTGTAAACTCAAGAAAATCGACCGTAGAACCCACATTATTTCAGACATTAAATATATTGTGTTAGGGTTAGGGACCATGAGATGGCGGCACATTTGAGCCGTCTCTCTTCACTGCGTACCGCTTAATTAGTGATAGCTTTGGGCCATCTGTCTCTGATTGGGTACCAGTGGAGATTGAACTGCCCACTCAGTCTCCAAAAGTTAGATAGGGCTAAATGGCCTCGCCTACTCCCCGTATACGGGAATAAAAATGCGTTAGCTGAGCTGAGCTGTATACAATTTTGGTCAGCTAAATCCCAAATTGTCAGCTCATCCTCATTCGTTCAGTATGCAGGAAGATATCTAACAAGGAACCATGAGAAGGTGAGGTTAGGACATTAGGTCAGAAGCCCTGGTCTGTTCTCCACATTCCTTTAAAGCCTATGTGGAGGTCTCCTCTCAGTTATACAGCTTGGACCCTTCAGCACCCCCTGTCCAAAATTATTCCTTCCATTATATTTTTCGTTTATCTATGTCTCAAAAAATATCAACAATGCCTTAAATAAATTGAGTAAAAAGCCAGTGGCATTATACAAGGGATACTCCTAAAGAAAAATAGGCAAAATAGCCATAAAAATTAATATTAATTTAGAGGAGTAGTACTTTTTTACTGCATCAATCCATCTACATCTTGGTCTTCTCCTGGATCTTTTTCCTGCCATCCTGGAAAAGAACACTTTTTTAACTAACCTTTCCTCTCCCATTCTGTTTCAGTAGCCATACCACCTGAGATTAGCTCTGCTAACACATTCCTCAATGCTAACAATGTCAAGTTCTTTCCTAATATCCTCATTTTTAATATGATACTGCCGTGATGCAATCTGTTCAATGCCCTAGTCTTGCTTAGGACTCTCGTATCTGTGGTCTCCGGTCTTTGATCAAGTTTTATTTCTAACTCAGCTCTCAGGTCCATAAGTTAAAATTGGTTTGAACACTGTCCTGTATACAGTTGGTTTAGCGTTTTGATTAATCTCTCTCTTATTATTATTACGTGACACCTCCAAGGAGTCCAAAGACTCATCGAGGGAGGGCACATATTCTACAACACTCCATCTCCATAACTCAATCCACCAAACTGCATCATCAAAACCAGCAGCATCTACTGCCCACCACCAGTACACTAGCACTAGTATTTTCACAAACAATCACAAATATCCATGCCCAGGCAGGATTCGAATCCACAGCCTTTTGGCTGGAGAGTGGATACACTAACCACTCAGAATGGCAATTTATTACATATATAATTTATTACATATAAATTATTTAATTGACTTCTTACCATATCAGCTTTGCTAATTCTCCTGCCTATTTCCAAATTTAATTTGCTATCTTCACTAAAAATTGGCTAAATAGCTGTGCAATGTTTTACTTGTTCTATAGGTTTTCCATTCAGGATGCAGTTGATGTTTTCAATGTTTCTGCCTACATTCTTTGTCTTTGTAATGCATTTTCATACCAAATTTATTATAGCAATTATTCAATTTGGTCAGGGAATCCTGCATACTTGTCCTGGATTTATTTAGTACTATAACATTATCTCCATAAAGTAAAGATCTAAGATTAACATCACCAATTTTGATATTAGATTTAATACCACTTTCTTTCGTAATGTCATCCATATAGATAATGAATAACAGTGGAGTTAATGTCGCACATGATTTAACATCAAACCAGCTTTCTATACCTCCTTCAATTCTAACTGCTGATCTACAACTCAAATAGAGACTATGTATTGCTTAATATATTTACACTATATAACTGCAGCATTTTGAACAGCTTTCCTCTTGACACTTTGTCATATGACTTTTCCATATCTACAAAACTTAAATATTATTATATTTAAGTTTTGTTATATTCGCATGATTTCTGAAATATTTCTTAAAGTGAAAATCTGATTCTGACAACCTCTGTTTGGCCTGAACCCAGCTTGTACTTCTCCTCCACAATTAGCTTTCTTCACCAAGTTTCTCTTCCACAATCTTTCTGAACCTCTTTTCAAGTATGCTTGCATAAATCTTATCTGCAACACTTAGTAGAGAAATTCCTCTGTAATTCTATTCAGTTTTATCCTGTCTTTTATAGATATATACTATGAGAACTCTACTCCAATCGTTGGAAAATTAACCTTCTGACCAGGGGCCCTCTGGATTATGCAGTGTAGCCACTGCAAAACTTTTATATTTCCATACTTATTATCCACTCAAGCTGCCTTCTCACATTTCAGGTTTGTAAGAGCTTTTTCTTTTTTCTACTTCAAGTACAGTTATTTATTCCAGAGGACATTCCTGTTCAGTGTTTTCTACCACCATGCTGTCAATGTTTCATTTAGCTAGGTTGCAAAGTTACTCCATACATCAGTTTATGTATGTTATTTACAGTACTCTTTGCTCCATTTCTGAGCTTTTTCAGCAGCCTCCAGAATATTTAACCACCTTCCTGATGTTTATTTTCAATGTTCTTAACCCAAGTCTTCTCATGAATTTTGTTTAGCTAATTTTACACAATGTTTTGCTTTCTAACATTTTTCTCTGTATTTCCTAAGTGCACAAGATGACTTAATTGCCAGGAACTTTCAGTATACCTTCTTTTCCTTGACTGCCTCTTTAACTTCTTGAGTTCACCATACCATGGAGTTCTGATTTTTCTATCCTTGCTGATCACCTCACTACCTACCTACCTCTCTCGGTGAATCAATCTAAGTTTTTTTTTTAGAGTTTGCCACTGAATCTACAAGGTTTGGTTCTTGTTTTCAAACTCTTTCAGTTTTTCTTAAATAATGTTTGTGTATTTGAGTCTACAGTTCACATTTTTAAAATTGTTCAACTTTGATTCATTTCAAAACTTTCTTACACTCTTCAATATGAAGTTCAATTTTATCCTGCTCAACACTAAATGGTGGTCACTTCAAATTTCCAATCCTCTGTATACTCTTTTGTCCTGAACCAGTGGGAAAACATAAACATCAGTCGACAATAACATAGTCAAAGAGACTTTCCTTATTCCTTGCATCTTCTCTCCAAGTGAATTTGTGCACATTTTGATGTTGGAACATGATGTTACTAATAACTAGTCCATGTCCTGAGCAGAAATCTACAAAGTACTTACCATTATTATTAGCTTTGCTCTTTTCTCCAAATTTTCCCAAAACATTGTTATAATCTTATAATTTCTTATAATTTTCTTTTTTTCGTTGTGTCAGCTGCCTTCTCTAATGCCTCAAAAAATTCCTCCACTTCTTCCTTATTAGAACCTTCTGTGGGATATAAGATAAATAATTCTCATTGTTCAGTTTCCCATTCTGATATTAGTGCACATACATCACTCTACTTGATATTGCAGAAGTCTATGCTTATGTTTCTCATATACAAGTATTCAAAAGATGTCACACCTTATTATTAAAATACTGTGGATTAGAGAGATGCTGTAAGTTTTTTCACTTGGCAACACTATAAATTAAAAATGCCAAGAAATTATATTCTTAGTTGAGTCCTTTAACTTATAGTATAACTAAGTGAAAAAACTTTCAGCATCTGTCTGTAATCCAGAGTGTTTTTAAAATATTTTTTTAAACCTTTTGACTATTTATATATGAGAAATATGATGTCTACATTACTTCAATCTTGGTTTATCTTCTGGGTCTGGCTCCCACTGATGGCATTTATTAATTTTTGTCACTGGGTTTGCTTACTTCCACAGGAGTAGAGAAGTTCCACTTGGTGGTGGGTTTCTGCTTGTCCAGTTCAGGAAAGGAAACTGGAATCACTCCAGTACAGGAAACTTAGTGGTCCGCTAAGTTTCCTGTCCTAGAGTGATTCCAGTCAGGAGTAGTGAGCTTAGTAGTGATCTTGTATATGACTCACAGTTTTTGGAGAAGTATCTCCACACTTATACATACCTCAATAAAGGTTAAAAACCAGTTTGGATAGTGGCCCTACCCATAATGCATAGCATTATGCACATATGAAAGGATGTGTGTGTGCTTTGCATTATGGGATACTAAGGCAACTGATGAGAAATCATTGGCCTCTATATATAAGTATCCCAGTCATGAAGATACTTCATGCAGAAATGTTGTTTGCTTACACTTCGATAAAAGATTAAACCAAGAATATAATTTCTTGGCATCTTTAATAAACAGTAATTATGATTATTATAAAAACTTAGGACAACTGCAATATAAATAAAACAAAAAAAAATTATATCATCGCTGCATAGTCAATAAACAATATTAATATTAAAAACTTCATCTAATTCACATTCTGAGAAAGCACCAGGGATAGACCAAATTCCATCAGAACTCTGGAAAGAAGGAAAGCAAATAACTTTAAAATTCCTTACCACACTTTTGAACAAAATCATTAAATCAGGAGAAATGCCAGAAGATTGGAGAACAAGAATTATCATACCAATTTACAAGAAAGTTATAAGAAAAATTGTAAAAATTACAGACTAGTCACATTACTCAGTCATGCTTACAAAATATTTACAAGAGTATTACAGAACAGAATAAAGGGCACATATGAGATCATTCTTAGTGAGGAACAGGCAGGCTTCAAAAAGAATTCCTCCACACTGGATCAGATCATAATACAAGATTAGCAGAATTATATTGGGAACCTAACAAAAATAGCCATTACTGTGTTATAGATTTTAAATAGGCATTTGACTCAATAAATAGAGTAACTTTATGAAGAATATTAAAACAGAAACAAATTCATGAAGATATACACTGGACTTCATAGAAAAATATTATAGTCTCAGAAGCAATAATTAAATTTAATAGTATAACAACAGATAAAATAAATGTCAGTAAAGGAGTAGCTCAGGGATGTCCCATATCTCCATACCCTTCTAACATCTACCTAGAGGATATGGTTAATCAAGCCTTGGAAGGAGAAAAAGGGGTCAACGTAAACGATTATAACCTTAATAACATAAAATATGCAGATGACATCATAACGATAGCAAACACAAAAGAAAAAATGGCGAACCTAATAACCAAACTAAACAATACAGCATAACTATAAACATGGACAAAACAAAAATATTGGTAATTGGAAAAAATTAAGAAAATGTAAACTTCTCCTTGAATGGATCAACAATTGAACAGATAAAACAATTATTTGGGAACAGTGATAACAGAATACTTAGATCCATGACCACTATGAAACATAGAATATCAACTGCATGGTCATCATTTTATAAGCTAGGTAAAATCTGGAAAAAAATTATATAATGCAATTTATAATACCCACTGTGCTATATGCTTCAGAAACTTGGACACTCAAGAAGACAGAGATACAAAAACTGGAGGCTTTCGAGATGAAATTTCTCAGAAAAATAAAACAAAATGGACATAAAAGAAATCAAATGAAACTATAAGATAAGACCTAAACTATATAGACTCATTAATAGAAAAGATCAAAAGAAGACAATTTCAATGGCATGGACATGTCGAGAAAATGCCACCAAAAAGGCTACCCAACCTCGCTCTGTATGCAAGATTAGAAAAAAAAAGAAAAAAAAGGAAGACCAAGAACTAAATGGATAACATCAATATAGGTTAACTCTGGATTACAAACCTACAGACAGCTCACTAGCCACACAAGAAACCAAGATTCCTGGAGGTTGTCGTGGAAACATGGAAGACTTAACCCATCCTTGACAGAAGAGGCCAGTAAGTAAGTAATTCACCATTATATTTCAACATCTTACCTATAATGAAGGAAATATTTTAAGAAGTTTAGTGATTTAAATAATTTAGAAGCTGACGATACCCATTTCTCATCAAGTAGGCAAAATGTTTCCAAGAAAAAAACTGAGTTTTCGAAAGGGATAATTTTGTGTGTTTGGTGGTGTAAAGTATGGTAACATACACAGCTGACTCCATCTTTGCTAAAGCTGCTTCAGCATAGCACTACTTAAAAGATAATATCTATAAGGATCACACTAAAAATTAGCCATTCATTATTGACATATATTTTACTTATACCAAAAGTTATTGGAATTAAGCAAAATAAATATGCAATTAAAATAACTAAGCAACTTGAACAATAAGAGCTTTACAAAAACAATATGAACTAAGAATTACATTTTGGTTTTCAATTAATGATTTATTTTTGGAATTGCTCTAACCTGAATTAGACCTTTTTTTTTTTTTTTTTTTTTTTTGAACTATATGACCATGAGGCCAGTAGAAAACTATGAACACCAGAAGCAGCTTGAAATAAAAGTTATGCAGCTCATAAGAAGTTTTTTTTTACTGGCTGGAAATCAAAATCACTGTATAAAGGAAGAACTTTTAGGGTTTCAGTTTGGTGATTTAATTAAATAAACGGTATTCCAAAACTGTGAAGCACAACTTAATGAAAAGAAAAAAAAAATGAGGGCATATCTAGATAAAAATTGTACTGCAATGTCATATGTGTGAATTTGCAAGTTAAGAACTAGAAAATATGAGAAGCTACTTGCCTTGAAAAACAAATTCACCCATTACATTAATATACATATATCTGAATGATATAAATTATAAATGTGATTTGACTATTATCACCATCACTTCCTGGTATGTATCCTAAAAATATATACCCAATATCATGACATTACTAATGCAATAAAGTTAATGTTATTGTTGGCTTCCCATTAACAAAATCTTCCAAATTAATCTATTACTTGTAATAATATATCAACTGCTTCAATCTTTCCTGAAGGTTTTCCCCCCCACCTGCCTAACATCAAAACATCTGTTTTATTTATTCTATGGAGAAGAAAGTTTAAATGATCACACATCTGTTTTCAGATTTGTTCTGCTCACACATTTTTGAATGCCAACAATATCTAGTTCCTTTCTAATCTCTTCATTTTTAATATAATATTGCCACTTAGCATCTTCTCACCCTCCTAATTTACTTCAGAACTCTGATCTCTAATCTTTTATCAACTATTTTATTTTTAATATAACTTTCAGATCCAGTTGGAACACTGGATCATAATGATGCTAGTTTGGTTTAATTAATTTTTCTCTTATCACATTTATAAATTTATTTCACTGAATCTACATCATCCTGGCTTTACATATTCTATTATCTATTTCCAAACAGCTTTTCCTAGTATCTATTTTCAGTTTTCAACTTTTTATTATTGATTTTTATTCCAAATTTCTTATAGCAATTACAGAATTAATTAGCCCTGAAGTCTTGTAGTGCATTTATTCTGGATAATATTATCTGCATAAAGTAAAAAAGTGGTTTACTATTTCATATTTTGATATTGGGTTTAATGCCACTTTTCCTCACAAAGTGATCAAAAGAAAAGATAAGACATTATGCATCCTTACTTCACACTTGATTTTACATAAAATCATCTTCCAGAACAACCTTCATTTCAAGGTTGAAATGAAGGTTGTTCTTATAACTTAAAGCTCTATGTTAAAGTAAATGGAGAGCCTCCATAGCTCAGTTGGTATAGACAAAGTCCTTTGATCAGAAAGACCTAGGTTCCTGTCCATGATGCGAGGAACCTTTATCTGGTCTCTTTTGACTAAAGGTGAGTTAGCCAGTCCCATGGAAAAGGTAGAGGGTTTTTTCACTTGGAAACTCTGTTTTTTTTTGTCCATCAGAACAAGCAAACTGGCCCACTGAAAACATGCAGACCTACAGTCAAAAAATTCTTTTTATTAAATCTTTGTAAGACTTTCGCCATGAAATACATCAAACTTAGAAAAATAAAATATTTGTTACAATAATTTTTTGTGAAAAGCTGTATAGCTTTCAACATAAATTACTAAGCATATTCCAGGATTTCTAACTGCCCTCTGAAGAGAACTAAATGTCAAACAGTGCTGTAAGATCTGCGAACAAGGTCAGTGAAATCTTATTAAAAGACACCAATCAAAAGCTATTATTTCTAATTACAGCCAAAGCAACTAAGGCTATGAGGCTAGCATACTATGTAATCTGCACATGTTCTTCTACTGAGTTTGCCTGTTTTGTAGATGAAAAACTTGCCTCAATATGAGATCAGCTAACTGAATAAAAAGCAAAAACAGTCCTTTGGGAGAGTTTCTTTAGCTGCACAATATCAAAGTAAACATGCGAAAATGAGTTCAGTATGCTATCATAATTTTATCCTCAAACTTCAATAAGAAACACTGCAAACAGTTTCACTTGGAGAGAAAAGCACATTTGTGATATGATTTTTTTCTGGACATAATCTTTCCTTTAAATATAATGCTTATTTATATAGGTATTATTTCTGGGAAAATTCCCATGTTACTCCTCTAAAATAAACTATTATTTTAATGGCTAATATAGCCTACTTTTGTTTAGGAGTGCCCCTTTTTTTTACAATGTCATTGGCTCTTTACCCAAATCTTAAGGAATTACTGAAGTGTTATAAAACTAATATATGAAGAATAATATAGGAGGAAAATTTGGACATACCTTTTTGGATGTTGTTTTCTGTTTCCTTATTCTGGCGATGTGCCTTCCTCTGCTGTTAAGCTGTTAAAGGAGGGAGGGAATTGGGAAAGTGGGGGTAAGGTATCTTTGTTCGAATAATTCCCCCATATTACTTTACCCCCACTTTCCCAATCCCCCCCTCTTTAACAGCTTAACAGCAGAGGAAGGCACATCGTCGGAATAAGCAGACAGAAAACAACATCCAAAAAGGCATCTCCAAATTTTCCTCTTATATTATTCTTCATATATTAGTTTTATAACACTTCGGTAATGCCCTAAGATTTGAGTAAAGAGCCAATTACATTGTAAAAAAAGGGGCACTCCTAAATGAAAGTAGGCTATATTAGTCATTAAAATAATAGCTTATTTATATGTAATTCAATTATAAATTTCAGTTACCTCAGATGTCTTTTTAAGCAATAATCTGGTCGAGTTTCTATGGTGATACCAATGCACTTGATTTTACTTCGTTCACTATACTTGACTGCCTCCGATACAGAACTACTTGAATGTCCAGAAAGTGCATCGTGTAGATTGCGAATGAAGTAGTCCCGGTAGTCTTCTGGCAAACACATAAAGGTTCCACCCATAACGATAAACTCAACTTTGTCAACATTGTGGCCGAGTTGTTGGAGCTAGATACAAGAAAGTTAATACAACAGCATATAACTGTATCCCAGAATACTATGAGAATCAGTAATCTTCTAATAATATTAAACATTTCATTATCTAAGTCAGACGGACAACTTGTTTATGGGAAATCACATAAAGAATTGCCAGCACCTTTGGTGCTAAATACAGAATAAAATATACCATAAATATATAACTACAAATAAAAATATAGTAAAACCCCATTTTTATGTTCGTGCAATTTACGTTTTCCTGCCGTTTACTTCATTTTACGTTGGTCCCATCTTAAGGCTTATTCTTACGATATATTGTTTTCCCGCTGTTAACAACTTCATGTGGACATTATTTAACATGATTTGAGTTTTTTTCTCGGATGGCAATACTGATTTTCGAATCGATTTCCTCTCATTCAAATTGATTTCTGCAGAAATCTGCACAGTTCTGTTCCCAGATGGCGTTGCTTTCGGCTGTACTTTCGTTTCTGCCATCACAGTGACTTGCACGTTTGCAGCAGTTGTGTAGTGATGAGTGATACCGTGATTTTTCAATCACAGTACGAATTGATATTGCAGAATTTCTGCTACGTAATTTAGCATGTGATAGTTGCTTTCAAGTTGCGGTGGTGGATGATCCATGTTAGTAACATGGAGAAAAAAGACAGAAAATGTATTTCAGTAGAAGAAAAGATGACAATTCTGCGACGTGTAGATTGGCATGCTGGAATGCTTGTGCATTTAGCAAAAGATCTTGGACTTTCCATGTTCACTTTGAACACGATAGTAAAAAACAGGTCAAGCATTGAACTCAATGCAAAGCAATCTAGCGCTATGTCAAAAAAACGAAAATATATCCGGACATTGACATACGATGAATTGGATAAACTTGTGATGGAGTGGTTTGTTTCTACGAGAGCGTCGGGTATTACAGTCAATGGTACTATACTCCGAGAAAAAGCCCTTGAATTTGCTGCGAGGTTGGGGATTAATTGTTTTACTATGTCAAATGGATGGATTGATCACTTCAAGACTCGTCAGAATATTGTGTATAATCAAGTGCGTGGAGAAAGTAATAGTGTTGCAGGGAAAACTGTAAACCATGAACTAAAGACTATTATTAAGGCCTACGAACTGAAAAATATTTTCAATGTTGATGAAACTGGGCTCTTTTATAACATTCTGCAAGTAAAACATTGTGTTTTAAAGCAGAGAAGTGTCATGGTGGAAAACTCAGCAAGCAGAGGGTAACTGTTTTGCTCATGGTCAATGCTGATGGATCAGAAAAATTACCTCCACTGGTAATTGGTAAATTTAAAAAGCCAAGGTGTTTTAAGAATGTGAAAAATCTGCCTACTAAGTATGATGCCAACATCACAGCATGGATGACCAGCAGCATCTTCACATCCACCATGCCTGCTCTGGATGCTAAAATGGGGGCAAATCGCTGCAAAATACTACTACTGCTAGACAAATGTCCTGCACACCCTAAAGATCTGCAGCTCAGAAACATTAGATTAGTGTTCTTTCCCCCTAATTGTACAAGTAAGCTTCAGCCATTAGATCTGGGCATCATCCATGCATTTAAATGGAAATGTAGAAAAATGCTTGTTGGAAAAGATGTGTTTATGCATGATAATGGTACAACCCAAAACAAATGATCATATCAATCCTTGATATGATCATTATTTTCTCCTGAAACCATATCCAACTGTTTCCAGAAGACAGGAGTTACGTTTGTGGAAAGGAGGAACAACTACAGGAGGAAGAAGAAGATATGTCAGAGCCAAACAACTAGTATGTGATGGATGAGTCTTCCTCATTTCAAGACTATGTTGATGTGATCACATCATTGGTACCAAGTGTAGAAGATATCCTTTCCAACCACCTTGGTGAAGAAGAAGAGGAAGAAATGGTAGAAGAAGACTGTGATCAAGAACCCCCGTCCCTACTAGTAAAAAAGCAATGGAAGCTATCTCTGTTTTGAGGAGGTGTATTGCAAGTGCATCAGCAGACGATGGGACATTTAATGCCTTATACACTGTGGAAAGGCAGGTGGAACTTACAGGAGTGCAGAAAAAAAAGCAAAAACAATCAAAGATTTTTTAAATAGATAAATGTAAGTAATTGTAAATTCATTTATTTTCAGTTATTTATTAAATTTTGTAATCTAGTATGTAGACTGACATACTAGCAGTAAGTCATCTTTCAGCCATTTTTTAATGTTTTTTTTGCATTTCTTGCTATTTACACTTTTTTTCAATCCCCTGGAAAGTGTAAAAAAAGGGTTTTACTGTCATATAAAATTACAAGTCATACTGATTATTAAAAAAATTCTTTAATGCTTTTAGAAAATAAATGCTAAAAAGCTAATGCCAATGTAAAAAAAAAAAGATATTTCTTCCAAGCACAATAAGTTTCTCAATGTCTGGATATAATTCAAAGAAATATATAATGTGCTGTGTCCTCATCTATCACCTATGGCTTTAACTTTCATTTGCTCATATGGAGCAAACACAGAAATTTTTTCAACATAAAACATCAAAAAAAAAAAAAGCATTCAAAATTATTTGGATTCAATTACCACTATCTGAGAGATAGCTTTATCTTAACATCTGTTTCACCTCTATGCCATGTTCTGAAGCACATACACACACGTTACTATTAAGTTTACTTGCCTAATAGCAAACAGTACCCACTTTAATCCTCAGAAACTACCAAAACTCCATAAGGTTGTTTGACTGGTATAAAGACTCAATCTGTGGTCCTCAAGATTAAATTGCAGCAAATCCCTGTTGTGAGCAAGCTATTCTACATCAACCAGCAGGTAATGTAGAATGAAGTTACTTTTCAAGTGAACTGAAAAGTAACTGACCGACTGAGAAGAGACTATAAACTGTGATAAAGTCATCAACTTGCTCCTGGAATCATTCCCAAATAATCTGTGGCCTGTGAAATCAACATTACCCTTTGCCAATATCAGTGTTTAATGTTGCTGGCATACCTTGAATATCATGTCAGAATAAGAACTGGGGGTTTGACAGATACTATGAGATCACTGATACATACTGGACACTACAAGTGATTAGCATGTATCATTAATCCATTATGTCCACTGTACCCATAATAGTACCGATTTTGTTTTCAGCCCAACAGAAGTAGAACATCATAAGGTGTCTGCTACTGCGTTCCACAAATGCTCAAATATGGAGGTATAAAAGTTTGACAGTGGCTGTATTGCATAATTCAGAAGGCCTGGTTAGAAGATTAAATTCCAGATGATTGGAGAAGAGCTCTCATAGCTCTACTATGGAAGAAAAAGCTCATAGCTCTGCTCCAATAAACTGAATGCGAGAATTACAGAGGTATTTCCCTCCTGAGTGTTCCTGGTAAGATTTATGCAACTATACTTGAGAAACAGTTAAGAAAAATTGTGGAGGGGAAGAACAAACTGGGTTCAGTTTGTTCTGTTGGGATAAACAGAGGTTGTCAGGACCAGATTTTCACTTTAAGACAAATGGTTGAGATATCATGGGAATATAACAAGGATTCATGTTTAAGTTTTATTGTTCTGGAAAAGGTATATGACAATATGCCAAGAGGAAAGCTCTTCAAAATTCTACAGACATTATATCAAGCAATACATAGTATTTATTTAAGCTGTAAGTCAGCAGTTAGACAGACTTGAAGAAGGTACAGGAAGATGGTTTGATGTCTGCTACTGCGGCAGACATTCAATCAGGTGTGCAACAAGGGTGCACATTATCCCCACTGTTATTCATTATCTATATGGATCACATTATGAGGAGAAGTGGTATTAAATATGATATCAAAATTGGTGAAGTTAATCTTTGCTCTTTATGCAGATGATGTTATACTTCTGGATAAATCCAGTGCAAGTCTGAATGATGATTCCCTGACTAAATTGAATAACTCATTATCAAATTCCTGCCATGCACCCTCAAGGGGCACACAGGATATGACAGTAACACATGAAAAATTTACATCATTACCAACCTCCAATCCTCCTCCAAATCAGTCTGCCATATGTCAAGACTCCAACATGATCAGATTTTATATCTTCTAAGGCACTTTGTTGTAATAAATTTGATATGAAAATCAGAAATAAAAAAACTAACAATGAAAATAGGCAGAAACATTGAAAATATCAACTGTATCCTAATTGGTTAACCTAAAGAACCAGTAAAACATTTCAGTTATATAGGTACAAATTTTTAGTGAAGATGGTAAATTAAATTTGGAAATAGACAACAGAATTAGCAAAGCTGGTATGGTAGGAAGTCAGCTAAAGAAATTTATATGGAATAAGAAAGAAATTAGTCAAAACACTAAATTAACTGTATACAAGACAGTGTTCAAACCAATTTTTAACTTATGGATTTGACAGCTGGGTTAGAAAAAAAAAAAAAAAAACACTTGATCAAAGACTGGAGACCTCTGATATGAGAGTTCTGAGAAAGATTAATAGAGTAAACAGATGGCATCAATGGCAGTATCACATTAAAAATGAGGATATTAGGAAAGAAGTTGCCAATCAGGAATGTGTTAATATAGCTAATCTCAGGTGGTATTGTGACTTAAACAGAATGGGTGAGGAGGAAAGATTAGCAAAACAAGTATTCTTTACCAGGTTGGCAGGGAAAAGACCCAGAAGAAGACCAAGATATAGGTGGATTGATACAGTAAAAAGTGCCTTAAAAGACAGAAATAAGATCTGATAATATTGGAATTAACACATTAATTTGGAGAAAAATTGTTCATCGGAAGTTAGTAATAGTGGACAATTTTTCATGGTACTATCATAATTATCCTATAAGCCCTCAAAGGGTACATATTAGAAATCTGATGATGATGATTTCATCATGCATACTATCATAATTATCATAATTTCTGATATGTACCTACCTCAGAGGGTACATATCAGAAATTTGATGATGATTTCATCCTATATAATAGGTATCTAAAATTTATTAAACATAAAATTAATGAAACCTTTTCACAGACCTACACAAATTGTGCTTATATTCTTATCACACTATCTTTCAAATTCTAACACAATTCCAATCATGTGTTAGAATTTGGGGCAAACATATTGCTTGCTCACCTGTGAAAATTTTACTAAAATGTTTATTATCTCCTCTAATAATGGAAAGCATGTGCATGCTTACTTCTATCAAAGCAGCTATCAAAATCTGATTCAAACAGCAGTGGGATTGGATGGTACTGTTTACCATTGCCAGAACATTTTTGAAAGGGACAGACACAGCGTGGGGTCATGGTGTTTGGAGGCATTATGCTTAATGGATGCAGCGAGCTACAAGTGCTGAAAAAAAGGGACTATGACAGGTGAACAATATCACAATGAAGTTCTTCAATGTCATGTTTGATTGTTCTATTATAATGTAGACAAAGAATTTGTTTTTATGGATGACAATGACACACCACATCATATACGAGCAGTGGAGATGCTTCTGTAGACCAAGGATATTAATTCAATCGAGTGGCCAGCACAATCCCCAGATTTCAATCTCAAAGAACACATCTGGTATGCAACAGGGAGACACATTGCTGCTCAAAATTTCTCTCCAGAAAACAAACCTGGCCTTATTTTTGTTCTGAAGGAGGAATGGGCCAGTTTGCCTCAAGAACTCCTGATTCACTTGATGCTCAGCATAGTACAATGTTGTGAGAGTTGCATCGCAGTTTGGGGTTGACATATTCCATACTGAAATGTCTCTCTGCATAGTTTTCTGTAAGCCCTGTACATTAACTCCTTAACTATGTCTTTATGGAAATTATAACTTTAGCCAAAAATGTATTGCAATTTAATTTGTACGAAATTTATAACACCTTTTTTGTGTAATATAATTTACTTGTATGCTAGCAATAAATTTATGTCCACATTTGGCTGTAGTCACGAAAATTTGTCATATTATTATTATTATTTTTGACACCTCTACTAAGTCCAAGGACTTATCGAGGGAGGGCACCTACTCTACAACTCCGTCTCCACCATTCAATCACCAACTAACTGCAACTACACCAATGCCATCTACCACCGACCACCACTGGTATTTCTACAGACAATCACAGACATCCATGCCCACGGCAGGATTCAAACCCGCAGTCTTTTGACTGGAGAGCAGATACACTATCCACTCGGCCAACCAGGTCGGCATGTACAGTTAAAATGAGTTCATCTTTAGTTTTTCTTGTGTGTGAAGCATCGGTAGAGATGCTTCACACACAAACTTTGTTTGCTAACACTTGGATAAAGGGTAAAACAAGAATATAATTTCTTGGCAACTTTAATTTAATTTGCAATCAAATAAAAAAAAAAAAACTTTCTACTTCTATCTCTGTTGTGCCGTCCATCCTGGCTTTGAATCTGCCATCTTGTTAGAACGTTGTTCTTATTTAAATTAATTAATTGTTGGTTGATTACTAATCAAAATATAGAGAAATTTATATTTATACTGCGCCACTCTATATTCAGATTAGTCTATGCAACATAATGGAATCAATCATCAACTAACTTTTAGCAATCTCACTTTTTGTACAGGCCAAGTTTGATATTAACATTTAAGGCTTCCGCATGGTCCGATAATTTTATGAACGGTGCAGTAAAAGAGAATCAGGCAAACACCATATTGAAATCGATAAAACAAAATATTTAATGCAGGGCTATATAACATGTACATAAGTATAACTTTGAGAACAAGATAATGAAAATTAACTTAGTTCAACTACTCACAACATTCACATAAATTTAGTCATTAGACATTCAGCTATTAAATCTATATTCTTCCTAATAATTAAAAATGGTTCACACAGTTCAATATTACAGAATCTCACAGTGAATATTCTTGAAGTAGAATTCTCTAATTTTTTCTTAGTTAACAAACACTTAATTCAGTTATGAGGCAGTTATCAGTTCAAGGGGGGGGGGACACTTTTAAACTCCAAGCTACGGCTAATTTCAGTAGAACGCCTCAGTTAATGTTAGGATATATCAGGCGGAGCTAACTCATATATCTTCACTCTGAATTATAATAAAATTAGACTGTTCTTATTGGGTTAAATCCTTTGCACATCAGATTCACTATAGGCACTTTTAAAACTCTATTTAACTATCACTCTGAAGCAACACTATTCAAAAGAAATCTTCTTTATGATAACTGAATTATTAATTATAGCGCTTCACAAGTTTTGATGCACTTGTATTAGGTAATATACTTGTTCCTTATTTACTTCTATATAATAAATTCAGTCTTGTACTGTTCTTCTTTAAAACTATTGGAATTCGTTGTAACTTTAGAATTCCATGTCAATATTCCGGATTGGAATATTGACATGGAATTAAAAAGGGACCGGGAAGTTAGTAGGAACTTCCCAGTCCCTTTTTATCTAATTACCGCACTACAAATTCTGATACTGCCACCTCTTACCCTACTCCGTGCTGCCTCTAAGCTTTCTCCTCTGTTTGTTTTCGCTTTCTCATTAAATACGCTCATTCTTCCCGCCAAAACTAGTTCTAACAGACCAGCTCATATCAACTCCTTGCTTCCAATACTGTAGCTCACGCTATCTATTTTTAACCCTTTCCATGAAAACAGCCAAATAAAACATAAGCAGAAGCATTACATAAAATTCACTCTTACATACAGCAATGATAAATAAAAAAATATTATAGTTTACATAAGGTACATTACATATATGTACAGTTTGTTATTGGATTATATCATCATCATCATCAAATTCCTGCCATATACCCTCAAGGGGATGATACAGGATATGATAGTACTACATGAAAAAAATTACATCATTACTAACTTCCTATCTACAATTTTCCTCCAAATCGGTCTGTTACTTGTCAAGACTCCAACATTATCAGATCTTATATTTCTATTGTCTAAGGCACTTTGTACCGTATCAATCGACCTATATCTTGTTTTTCCTCTGGGTCGTTTTGCTACCAACCTGGCAAAGAACACTTGTTTTGCTAATCTTTCCTTATCAATTCTATTTAAGTGACCATACCACCTCAGATTAGCTCTGCTAATGCATTCCTGGATGCTGACAATATCAAGTTCGTTTTTAATATGATATTGCCATTGATGCCATCTGTTCACACCTATAATCTTTCTCAGGACTCTCATATCTGCGGTCTCTAGTCTTTGGTCAAGTGTTTTACTTATGACCCAGCTCTCAGATCCATAAGTTAAAACTGGTTTGAACACTGTCTTGTATACAGCTAATATAGTTTTCCGACTAATTTCTCTCTTTTTCCATATGAATTTATTCAATTGACTTCCTACCATACCAGCTTTGATTCTGTTGTCTATTTCTATATTTAATTTACCATCTTCACTAAAAATCGTGCCTAAGTAGCTGAAATGTTTTACTTGTTCCACAGGTTCTCCATTCATAACACAGTTGACATTTTCAATGATTCTGCCTATTTTCATTGTCTTTGTCTTTTTATTGCTGACCTTCATACCATATCTATTACAACAGCAATTGAATTTAGTCAGAGAATCTTGCAGACTTGTAGCGGATTTATTTAGAAGTATAGCATCATCAGCAAAACGCAAAGAGCTGACATTAACATCTCCAATTTTGATATCATGTTTAATACCACTTTCCTTCATAATGTGATCCATATAGATAATGAATAACAGAGGGGATAATGTACATCCTTGTCTCACACCAGATTTAACATTAAACCATCTTCCTGTATTTTCCTTCAATTCTAACTGCTGACTTACAACTCAAATAAAGACTAAGTATTGCTTGATATAATGTCCTCCCATTGACACCATATAACTGCAGCGTATTGAATAGCTTCTCTCTTGGCACCATGTCATATGCCTTTTCCAAATCGACAAAACTTAAATACAGATCTTTGTTATATTCCCATGCTTTCTCAACTATTTTTCGTAAAGTAAAGATCTGATCCTGACAGCCTCTATTTGGCCTGAATCCAGCTTGTTCTTCACCAAGCTTTTCTTCCACAATTCTTCTCAACCGTTTCTCAAGTATACTTGCATAGATGTTGCCAGGAACACTCAGTAGGGAAATACCTCTAATTCTCACATTCAGTTTTATTTCCGTTTTTATATATGGGAACTATAAGAGCTCTACTCCAATCGTCAGGAATTCGTCCCTCTGCCCAGGATTTCTGAACTATGCAGTGCAGCCACTGTAAGACTCTTATACCATCATACTTCAGCATTTCTGGTCGAATATCATCTACTCCTGCTGCCTTTCCACATTTCAAGTCTTTGATGGCTTTTTCTACTTCAAGTATGGATATGTAGTCCTGACTGCATGCCTGGGCAGTGTTTTTTACCACTGTGCTGTCATCACTGCTTGTTTCATTTAGCAGTTTTTCAAAGTAATTACTCCATACTTCAAGGATATCTTTTTCTCCCGTTTTCATGTCACCTTTATCATCTCTAACTCCTTTTACAGCACTCTTTCTTCCATTCTTAAGCTTCTTCAACAACCTCCAGAATATTTTGCCACCTTCTTGATATTTATTTTCTATATTCTTGAGAAAGTCCTCCCATGACTTTTGTTTAGCTAGTTTTACACAGTGTTTAGCATTCTTGCATTTGTCTCTATATTCTCTAAGAGCACAAGCTGACTTATTTGACAAGAACTTTTGATATGCTTTCTTCTTTTCCTTCACTGCCTCTTTAACTTCCTGTGTCCACCAGGGAGTTCTGATTTTTTTATCCTTGAAGACAACCTCACCACATGCCTCTCTGGCAGAATCAATCAATGTTTTCTTCAGAGTTTGCCAATGAATCTCCAAGGTTTGATTCCTGTTCTCAAACTCTTTCATTTTTTTTTCAATAATCATTGTGTATTTTAGTCTACAGTTCACATCTGAGAGCAGCTCAACTTTTATTCACTTTAAAACATTCTTACATGCTATTCTTTTCAATATGAAATTCAATTTTATCCTGCTCAAGACTAAACAGTGATCACTTCCAATTTCAAATCCTCTGTACACTCTGGTGTCCTGCACCAGGGAGAAAACATCACTATCAACAATAACATAGTCAATGAGACTTTTCTTATTCCTAGCCTCTTCTCTTCGTGTGAATTTGTGCACATTTTTATGTTGGAATATGGTGTTATTAATAACCAGTCCATGTCCTGAACAGAAATCCAACAGATATTTGCCATTATTATTAGCTTTGCTCTTTTCTCCAAATTTTCCCAAAATATTTTTGTATGTCCCACAATCATTTCCTACTCTGGTATTTAGATCCCCAACAAAGACCAACTTTTCCTTTTTCATTGTGTCAGTTGCTTTTTCTAAAGCCTCAAAAAATTCCTCCACTTCTACCTTAGTGGAACCTTCTGTGGGACCATAGGCACAAATAAGTCTCATTGTCCAGTTCCCCATTCTCATATTTGCCCACGTTACTCTACTTGAGACTGACTGCCATTCAAGAAGATTAGCCTCATATTTTGTGTTGAATACTATGGCTACTCCTTCTTTTCCTTGATTGTCATTGCCTGAATATCACATTTTGTATTTATTGCTCAGAAAGATCTCACCAGTTTTTGTCTTTTTTGTTTCAATCACCCCTGTTATGTCGATCTGGTACTTATCTAATTCCTCAGCTAGCTTCATTTCTTTGCCATTCAGGCTTCTTACGTTGATAATACCGATCTTTAACTCTGGTGATGTTGAGTTGGGGTTTGTTTTCAGATTTGTTCCAATAGTTGACTTTTCACTGTTCGCCCTGGTTCCCTGGCAAAAACAAAGGGGCCTTGTTTAACTGGGCGACGCCCCAGCTGGCATGAAATTTTGTCAAGTTGTACCATCATTTTTTATTTTGGTTTAACCAATAAGAATACAATTTGGTCGGATAAATCCCAAATTGCCAGCCCATCCTTGTTCATTCAGTATCCAAGTAGATACCCAACAGGATGCACCACGAGAAGGTGAGGATTGGACATTAAGGTCAAAAGCCCTGGTCGGTTCTCCACATTCCTTTAAAGGCTATGTGGAGGTCTCCTCTCAGTTATACAGCTTTGACCCTAAAGTACCCCAGGATTATATTAATTAGTTTAAATGATATTTTCATACAGTCTTTTTATTACTATTATATTATTTAAGATTATATTTTAATTAGTAATGAAGAAAATTCAATAGAATTACATGAATAACAAACTTTAAGCAAGAGGCAAACAATAAATAATATTTACAAGTCTTGCTCATGATATGGAGGTTTATGTTGGATTCTGAAGGGAGTATTAATAATTTTAATTTCTCTTCATTCAGAATCCAACAATCTCCAATCCAGAGAATTTAATAAGTTGATACACTTTTTACTTGTATATGGGAAATATATGATTTCTGCATTAATTCAACATTGGTATGTCTTCTGTCTCCTACTGATTGTAGCTTGCTTCCTGGGGGAGTAGAGTGGTTCTGCTCAGTGGTTGGTTTTTTCCTGTCACTGAGTAGAGTCTCTGCCAAGTTTCCTGTCTTGGAGTCATCCAGTTTGGGAGTGATAAGTTTGGTGGGTCGCTGTGAGAACAGTTCTGCTCAGTGGTAGGATGAGCCCATTACTGAGTAGGACCATTCAAGAACAATTACAAGACCTTAGTAAATGATTCTTTTGGTCATTCATTAGCTAGATGATCAGAGGGATTGTTGAATTCTTGGAGAGGTATTCCTGCAATCTAACACCTCAATATAGTCAAAACTGGTCTGGGTAGTGACCCTTCCCATAATGAATAGCATCATACACACCTGAAAGGATGTGTATAATGCTTTGCATTATGGGATACTAAGACAACTGATGTGAAGTCATCAGTCTCTATATACAAGTAGATCATCATCAAATTCCTTCCATGTACCCTCAAGGGGTGTACAGGATACAATAGTACTACACGAAAAATTTACATCATTACTAACTTCCTATCTACAATTTTCCTCTATATCAGTCTGTTACTTGTCAAGACTCCAACATCATCAGATCTTATATTTCTATCGTCTAAGGCACTTTGTACAGTATCAATCCACCTATATCTTGGTCTTCCTCTGGGTCGTTTTCCTGCCAACCTGGTAGAGAACACATTTTGCTAATCTTTCCTCGCCCATTCTGTTTAAGTGACTATACCACCTGAGATTAGCTCTGCAAATGCATTCCTAGATTTTGACAATGTCAAGTTCTTTCCTAAATTCCTCATTTTTAATATGATATTGCCATTGATGCGATCTGTTAACGCCTATAATCTTTCTCAGGACTCTCATATCTGCAGTCCTAGTCTTTGGTCAAATGTTTTACTTCTGACCCAGCTCTCAGATCCATAAGTTAAAACTGGTTTGAACACTGTCTTGCATACAGCTAATTTAGTGTTCCGACTAATTTCTCTCTTATTCCATATGAATTTATTCAATTGACTTCCTACCATACCAGCTTTGATTCTGTTGTCTATTTTTATATTTAATTTATATCTTTGTTATATTCTCATGCTTTCTCAACTGTTTGTTGTAAAGTGAAGATCTGATCCTGACAGCCTCTATTTGGCCTGAATCCAGCTTGTTCTTCACCAAGCTTTTCTTCCACAATTCTTCTCAAACGTTTTTCAAGTAAACTTGCATATATCTTACCAGGAACACTCAGTAGGGAAATACCTCTGTAATTTTCACATTCAGTTTTATTTCCCTTTTTATATATGGGTACTATGAGAGCTCTACTCCAATCGTCAGGAATTCGTCCCTCTGCCCAGGATTTCTGAACTATGCAGTGCAGCCACTGTAAGACTCTTATACCACCACACTTCGGCATTTCTGGTCGAATATCATCTACTCCTGCTGCCTTTCCACATTTCAAGCCTTTGATGGCTTTTTCTACTTCAAGTATGGATATGTATTCCTGACTGCATGCCTGGTCAGTGTTTTTTATCACTGTGCTGTTATCACTGCTTGTTTCATTTAGCAGTTTTTCAAAGTAATTACTCCATACTTCAAGGATATCTTTTTCTCCCATTTTCATGTCACCTTTATCATCTCTAATTCCTTTTAAAGCACTCTTTCCTCCATTTCTAAGCTTCTTCAACAACCTCCAGAATATCTTCCCACCTTGATATTTATTTTCTATGTTCTTGCCAAAGTCCTCCCATGACTTTTGTTTAGCTAGTTTTACACAGTGTTTTGCTTTCTTACATTTGTCTCTGTATTCTCTAAGAGCAAAAGCTGACTTATTTGCCAGGAACTTTTGATATGCTTTCTTCTTTTCCTTCACTGTCTCTTTAACTTCCTGTGTCCACCATGGAGTCCTGATTTTTCTATCCTTATAGACAACCTCACCACATGCCTCTCTGGCTGAATCAATCAGGGTTTTCTTCAAGGCTTGCCACTGAATCTCCAAGGTTTGGTTCCTGTTCTCAAACTCTTTCATTTTTTCTTCAATAATCTTTGTGTATGTTAGTCTACAGTTCACATCTGAGAGCTGCTCAACTTTTATTTGCTTTAAAACTTTCTTACATGTTATTCTTTTCAATATGAAATTCAGTTTTTTGCTGCTCAAGACTAAATAGTGATTGCTTCCAATTTCAAATCCTCTGTACACGCTGGTGTCCTGCACCAGGGAGAAAACATCACTATCAACAATAACATAGTCAATGAGACTTTTCTTATTCCTTGCCTCTTCTCTCCATGTGAATTTATGCACATTTTTATGTTGGAACATGGTGTTAGTAATAACCAGTCCATGTCCTGAGCAGAAATCCAACAGGTATTTGTCATTATTACTAGCTTTGCTCTTTTCTCCAAATTTTCCCAAACAGGATAAAGAAACTGTAGAAAGAGTGCAAAGAAGAGTTAAATATGATATTGTTATTATGGAATATAGACAGAGTATGTGGGCTGAAGACACTGGGAGACAGTAGAAAGAGGGATGTTATGACAGATATATGGTTGATAAAATTTTTCATTATAAGGAAGGTTGGGAGAGGACAAAGGGTCAACCACAGAAGTTACGGTGTGTGCAGTTAAGAAAATGGTAAGAACTAGATTTTTCTCTCATAGAACCGTGAGTGAGTGGAACAGTTTGTCTGATGAAGCAGTGAGGGCATACAGTGTGAATGAGTTTAAAAAAGGTATGATAGCTGATGTGGGTGTTGTATGACTTTCTTTGAATAAGCAAAAGAATAAATTATATTCTCGTTTTCATCCATACTACACTAGCATAAAAAAACAAAACTTTGCATACAAAATATTGATGACTTGATCATGTTATTCATTGTATTTCACAATGCACAGTCCTTTAATAGACAAGTATGATGATGCTGTACATTTTAGTGAAAATCACTTCCGACTGGTTTCGACCTTTTCTGATGTAGATAACTTCTTCAAAAGAGTACCACCAGATTTTAAAAAACTATTATAGTTCAACAGAACTGATGTTTTTAAAAAGCACGTGACTAATCAGAAAAAACTCTCAACCTGTTCTATCTATCCTTTGGATGACCTTTATTAGGGTTTCATGAATGGGAGACCAACTCAGAGATGATGACAGCTATAGCAATGAGAGGCAAGTAATATTTCTCACAATACAAAATGGCATACCTTGTGTTTGAGATAGCATAGCAAGTTTTCTGTCTTTCTTTCTTTTTTCCCCAGAGTTGTATATTATACATAAAATAAATAAATAAATGCATGGGTGTGTGCTTATCAAAACTTAATATTCACATTAAAAAAAAAAAAAAGGTTGGTAAAAAACATACCTGTTCAAGTCTATGTCGAGTCTGAAGATAAGGATTATATCTTGCTCGAATAGCACGCATTGATGTTGGCTAAAAAAAGTGTCAAAGAAATAAATAGTAAAAAGAGAGCTGCTGTCAGATATCCTCAGAAATGAATAAATAATAATTCCTGGAAATAATCTGTAATTTTCAAAATAACTGATTATAACATAGATAATTATACAGTTACCACACCCAGACACAATTTCATAATAGGATATTTGAGGATCATAGTATTGGGGCACTGTCCTAATATAATGTTTATTTTTATGAATACTATGTTATGACAATACCCCAAGAGTCACAGCAAAGAATCTTAAACCTTGTTATATTATTATATAAATTATTAGGATCAAAATTAGACCTGTTGTCACCCTAGGTCTAAATTTAATGTAATCAATCTGTGTCTTTGTTTTTGACAGAAGTTGTCAACAGAACACAACTAGCTAAATTTGAAGCATTACATCCAAATCCATAAAAGATTAGAACACTTTAAAAATTAGTGAAACCACCTTCCCACAAAGAAAAAAATAAAATAAAATACCACACATGTATACATTATTGTTTCCCTCTGCAAAGAGAGCTCTGCAGGTTGCATCATTCAACCTATTTCTGACCAAATTTTAGTTTTTCAAATATATGGTTTACTAAAAAATTCAGTCCTTGCTGGGATTTCTTTGAGCTTCAGTCGTCTGTCATTGAGCAGTGTTGTGTCCCATTTCCTTTTAATCTTATGCTTTATGATTTTTCTTAAAGTCTTGCCTGTGTGTGTGTACATGGTATCTCTGGGTCACAAAGGAATAGCCCGAGGGTCGAGCCAAAACCTATGTGGCAGACACTTCGTTACCAACCTCTCGTTAAGTCCTAAGAAAATTTATTAATTTAAGCTGCACCACTTAGGACTTTTAGATTAATTAGAATGTTAATCAAGAAGCTGGTAAGAAGTGAACAAAGATAACACGAGATATGCAATCGGGACTGTATATTGTGTCCTAAAAATCTCCTGCCCAGATTCATAACTAATTTTACAAGTGGTGCATCGAATTCCATAAAGAGACAAAATTGGTTAAAGAACAACTAGGTTTATTTAGCATAATGTACATACTGTTAACAATACAATATTAGAATGGATCCTTTCAAAGTCTAGCTAAAGAACAATTCATATCTGATAACTCTTATACCTTTCACATAAAACCCCATCAAAATTCAATCTACCTAAGTTACTCTACACATGACATATTTCTTATACTTTAATCTATATCTTTACAATCTCAGTCAACCTTTACTCTATAGATTAAATCCTGTTTAAGCATTCTTAAATACTCATAATATTCAGATTCACACAGTGTCTGTCCTTTCATAATCTTCTACAACAAACAAGTCTTTTCTCATGTAGTCTCTCTTAATTGCTATCTCTGAGTCTCTTTTCATTAAAGTTCTACACAATATTAAATTTCTGGAGTCAATGTCTGAACGTGATCATCTCTTTGACTTCCATTATCACAGCACTTCGGACACATACATTCCTCGGCATTCCACGCAGCATAGCCTGCTGCAGTATCTCAGGATTAGATTTTCCACTGAAAACCCTACCGATGGACCTACACCCAGAGCTCCGATCGACCACCAGGTGAACACAGGATACCAGAGAGAAGAGGGGGGGGGGGGGGGTTCTAACCCTTTGATACTTCCTCCCTGACGGCCATCATCATAACTTTGGTCGTTCACACAACACGTAGAATTTGCCGTCACGTGTGCCTGATGTCATACTGTCCGATTGTCTCCCGCCACTTCTAATCACGTTCCGTGAGCACGAGACCGCTTGGGACAACTGTCTGCTTTTCCCCCCAAACTTCGAGCTCACATTTACCGAGATTATGTTGGTCTGGTTCTTGCATGTATTATCACAATAAAGGTTAATTCATACTAAAGATAATGTCGACCTTAATTCGGTATTAAATTATACACATACTTGCACATTTTTCCTACATATTAATTTCTTTTATACTAAGTAAATAACATCTCATTACTTTACAATTCTTTCTTTTCTTTTCTTATTATTGTATTCAAAACTAGTATTATTGTACTCATACGTAGATACAGCATATTTTAATGTTCTTATTAGGTGTTCACTCTGTTATACAATGATAAGATGAAACTTTAATATTCCAACTTATCAGGGTATAACATGAGTTCCTCCTCAACAAGAGAGAGACATTTTCCTCAGTCATTACTTCCACAGGCCAACCATCATGAGGATCATTTTCGATGCTCTCTCTCTCTCTTTCTAGGTAAAACTGTTTAGCCCATTTCTTCACAGTGGAATAAGAAGTTTCCCCGTAAACACTAAAATGAAAGGGGGGGGGAGGGATTTAAGTCAGACTTTTACCTTAAGACAGTATCATCATCAAATTCTTGATATGTACCCTGAAACATGTACAGGTTACATTATTCCTCCTGGCAAATGTAAGGATTAATCATTATTTGCCAGGATTCAATTATACTACCAGAACTTATATTTCAATCTTCTAAGACATCACTAATTGCATCAATGTACCTAGATCATGGTCTCAATATAGGTATTTTATTTATCATATTGCCATCAAACACCTGTTTTCCTAACCTTTCCCTTCCATTTTGTTTAACTGACCATGCCATCTCAGAGTTCTGTCATGCATCCCTAATGCTAATGATGCCAAGATCCTTTCTATCATCTTCATGGTCCATTGATGCTATCTTATCATTACCCTAAGTTCTCAAAATTTTGATATCTGCAATTTTAATCAAATATTTTATTTCTAATTCCACATTTAGATGGGATTAAAAATAAGTTAAATTTAGTTTAGACACTTTCTTGTAAATAATGATGGTTTAGCATTTTGGTTTCTTTCTTATTCTATACATAGCCAGTTGAATATATAAATATATTCAACTGGCTCTGCACCATACCAGCTTTACTTATTCTATTATTTATTTCCATATTTGTCACATTCACTAAAATCCATGCCTAAGCAGCAGAAATGTTTCACTACTTCTTCTGTATGTTAACCACTAAGATTGTAGTTTGTCATGTTTTTACCATTTTTAGTTTATCTTCTTCACTCTGATTTTCACACCAATTCTGGTATACAGTTAATTATTCAATTATTAAATATTAGTTAATATTTAATATTGTTAAATGTAAAATTGTAATATTACAATGTAAAGTACAAAAATGACACTTTTATGCTGGTTGGAGCATCACCCAGTTAAACAAAGCCCCCATTGTTTTGTCAGGTAACCTGGCAATTATTCAATTATTAAATATTAGTTAATATTTAATAATTAAATATTTATATAATTAATTAATTTAATTAGTCTTGAAAATTTTGTGGATTATTTAGAACTATACCATCATTTGTAAGGTGCTTAAGGGTCACAACTGTATAACTGAGAGGAGACCTCCACATAGCCTTTAAAGGAATGCAGAGAACTGACCATTGCATCTCACCTAATGTCCAATCCTTACCTTCTCGTGTTGCACCCTGTTAGGTATCTGCCTGGATACTGAACAAACGAAGATACGCTGGCAATTTCAGATTTAGCTGACCAAACTGTATTCTTACTGGCTTAAGCCACAATGTAAAATGACAGAATTTCGTGCCAGTTGGGGCATCACCAGGTTAAACAAGGTCCCCATTGTTTTCATCAGGGAACCAGGATGAGCAGCAAAAAGTCAGCTACTGGAACAAATCCTGACCAGAGTTCAGGATCAGTAATATCAACATAAGAAGCCTGAATAGCAAAGAAATGGACCTGGCTAAGGAATTGGATAAGTACCAAATCGACATAGGAATGACTGAAACAAAAAAGATAAAAATTGGTGAGATCTTTCACCAGCAATAACAATCAGGGAAAAGAAGGAGTAGCTATAGTATTCAATACTAAATATGAGGCTAAATCTTCTTAAATGGCAGGCAATATCAAGTAGAGTGATGTGGGCAAATATAAGAATGGCGAACAGGACAATGAGACTTATATGTGCTTATGGTCCATAGAACCTTTACTAAGGTAGAAGTGAAGGTATTTTTTAAGCTCTCTGGTCAATTTTCGCACAAAGCTTTTATAGTTTCTGTACTCGGCTTTTATAGTTTCTGTATTCGGCTTTGAAATGATGTTGGATTTAATATCCACTTAATTTATATAAAATTAACTTGTGTTTATAGCTCGTCTCATAACCAGTGTTACTAAGCAGATAAAATGCATAGTTCCTTACAGTTTATGCAGTGGGGCTATAATTTTAAACAGAGATTTAGACTAAACAAAGGCATAGATTATTTAAGTTTTTATCGTCAACATATTTTTCAAGAACAAAATTACTCTCATGAAACAATTATTTCTAAGCAAAATGAAACACATAGTTCCTTACAGTATATGAACTGTAGATGTAATTTTAAATAGAGTTACTGACAAAACACGTACAATATATTTCTTATATTTCTAGTCCTTTTATCATATAATACTAGTTCGTTATTAATGGCAGGGCAAAATAAGAAAGACTTCCAATAAAAAATACACAATGCAGCTAATCACTGCATACAAATCATGCCAGAATCTCCTCATTAAAAACTCACTTTTACATCCACTTCACTAACATCTATGGCATTAACACCAACATAAATGACATTCACCATCACTTGTAGTCAATTCAGACCAGACCTCCTACTCCTGAGAGAAACACAAATAATATCTACATCTACTATTGTCCACCACCAAAGTCTAAATTACACACTTAATTCCTTTTGCTGCAAGAGTAACGCTTGTGAGACAATGAATGTCAGAGAAAGGCTAATTTAGAATCCCCTGCTTTTGACTTCCTCTAGCTCAGTTTCCTTGCTCCATCCAGTAATATTAATGTGCTGCATTTGCCTTTCTCCAAACTAATAACTACTCAGACTCCTTCACACGCCTCTCCATGAAACTCAATCACCTGCAAACCAGCCATCCAAATAATGAGGTCATCTTCCTAGGTGACCTCAATGTCAACAATTCCTACATGAATTCTTGGCAAGCTGCTTCACCCAATACTCTGAATCTCTTTTTAACCAGTTCTCCTTCAAAATACATAAGTCGCTTCCCCTCTTAGCAACTCAGACTGTGATCTTGTACAAGTCTCCTCTCTCACAGAACAACCTTATGCAAGGTTGGGAGTGGCTTGAGGAAAATAGGATGACCTCCAGAATTTCTACACCTCCTTTACATGGTCTGATCACTGCTTCAGTGTGATCCTAACATCTGCTACAAACAAGTAATAAAAATTATCTTTAGTAGCATGAAGGCCTTCAATCCCATTCTATCCAGAATACTCATTGGCTTTCCTAGCACTGATTCAACAGAATGCGTATAAGAGCATTTGAAGAAAAAAAAAAAGTTTGCTCAGTGCATCACACCAAGAACTCCAGCTTCATACCTTGTCTATACCAAAGCACGTAACAAATGTAAAGCAGTCATCAGCAAATGTAAATCCAGCTTCATAAAGGTCAAAAAAAAAAAAAAAAATGCTCAATTGAGCATAGTTTTGACTGAAATGTTTGTAGAAATTGATCAAGGTTATGCTCAATTAATTTCTATGTCATTAACTGCATGGGTGCTTAATACTTATATAAATAAAATTATTTTTATGGGAAATATTTTACTTTAATTAAAGCCAGTTGTTTAAGTTTATCTATAAGTCAGTAATTTTGTTATATAATAAACAAAAAAAAAATTGTCTAAACTTGTATTTTATCTTATGTGCATAAACTCTTGACGTGCAACTTCATTTAATTGGGACAGCCACTTTACTCGGCCAAATTATGCTATTCCTGATGTGACCCATTTAATTATTATTATTACTTAACACCTCCAGGGAGTCCAAAGACTCATCGAGGGAGTGCTTCTTGGTGGATAAGGCGAGTTGTAGAGTAGAACTCTACAACTCGCCTTATCCACCAATCCATCCACCGCAACTACCTTCCTCATCTACACCAATGCCATCTACCACCCACCACCACTAGTATTTTTACAGACAATCACAAACATCCATGCCCATGGCAGGATTTGAGCCTTTTAGCTGGAGAGCGAATACGCTAACCACTCAGACAACCAGGCCGGCAAAATGATTTAGAAAAAGTTTCTCTAGTCAACGAATAGAATCGAACTTACGATGCACTCTCTTCAGGCGATTTAACACTGCACACGACCCACGCTACTTCCACTGAGCTACACAAGTAGTTACGTGGAATCCAATGTACTACATACTTTTCTTCTTATTATTATTTGATATTTTCTTGCAATAAAAAGAACAAATCATTGCATATTTGGAAAATAAATTTACTGCTAGTTTAGATATGTGGCATATCTGAAGTAGCTGTACTTTACTATTTTACACAAAAAAATGTATGAGTACAAGCTCCTCAAGAGTGATTTACGTATTCAACTGTCTTATGAACCATTTTGAAAATAAATTATAACCTGATATATCTACAGGTTAAATAGGGAGGTAACCCCTTCCTCAAAAAAAGAGTTGAATGGCTATAAACACATATACACTAAAATTCAAATCTCCTTTCTTTCCAAGATAATTTTTTGATAATAAAACAGAAACTGTGATTATTATAAGAAATTATTTTGGCAAAAATACTGATTTTACAGGGTGATTTCTAGTATCATCTGTAAAAAGAAATCAGCATTTCTCTTCAGGATGCCTCTGCTAACACTAGACAACAAAGATCTGCAATAGTTTCTTATATAACAGAGTAATATGTACTTATCACATATACCTGAAAATGTTCGCTTCTATGTCCAACATTGCTTTGGCTGTTGATCATAAATCTGCTCAGGATTATCACTAGCGGGTGTCCAACAGTAATCAGCCAACATATAAGTGGACCACTTTCCCTGGTATCGTTTCTCCATAATTGGAGATGTTAATCTCAGCTCTTTACTTTATGTGGATGATGTTATACTTTTAAATAAATCTGGTACAAGTCTGCAAGATTCCCTGACTAAATTGAATAGCTGTTGTAATAGATTTGGTATGAAGATCAGCAATAACAAGACAAAGACAATGAAAAAAGACAGAAGTATTGAAAATATCAACTGCACTGTGAATAGAGAACCTATAGAATAAGTAAAACATTTCAGCTATCCAGGCACAATTTTTAGTGAAGGTGGCAAGTTCGATCTGAAAATAGCCAACAGAATGGGCAAAGCCTGGTGTTGGCTAGAGAAATTAGTCAAAACACTAAACTAGCAGTATACAAGACAGTGTTGAAACCAGTTTTGAGTTATGGATCTGAGAGTTGGGTTAGAAATAAAGCATTGAATCAAAGATTAGGAATATGACAGTTCTGAAGGGGGGGGGGGGGAATTAGAGGAGTGAATTGATGGCATCAATGACAGAATCATATTAATAATGAAGATATTAGAAAGGAACTTGACATTATTAGCATTCAAGAATGTATCAGCAGAGCTAATCTAAAGGTATGGTCACTTAAATAGAATGAGTGAAAAAAAAAAAGGTTATCAAAACATGGTGCCAAGATGGCAGGAAAGAGACACAGAGAAAGACCAAGGTCTAGGTGGATTGATTCGGTCAGAAGTGCCTTAGAAGCATGAAATGTTAGATATGACAATAATGGAGTGCTTACAAGTAATAGAATGATTTGGAGGAAAATGTTCATAGGAGATTAATAATAATGTATACATAATCATTTAGTACTGTCATAGTAACCAGAACATCCCCTTGAAGGTGCATACATATCTATGCAAGATATCATTCAATATTAACCATTTCATACACAATCATTTCCAAAATGACTTCCAATTAATACTCTTTCATGCCCTCAATTAGGTTTCTTGAAATCTCTCCTCTGAAGCATCCTAATTATCACTTCTCTGCAAATGCCAAAGAATCACTAATACGACCTTGTAATTATTGAGACTTCCAGGGAGTCAGTAAATCATTGAGGGGATCACATACAACATGCAACAGCTATCATTGTTCTTGAATTCATTCACACTGCTTGCACACAACATGACACAATGGTGCAACATGACAAAATTTCATTCCGGCTGGGATGTCGCCCAGTTGTTTTCACCAGGGAACCAGGGCGAACAGCAAAAAGTTAGCTACTGGAACAAATCTGAAAACACACCCCAACTGAACATCACCAGAGTTAAAGATCAGTACTATCAAAATAAGAAGCCTGAATGGCAAAGAAATGGAGCTAGCTGAGGAATTAGATAAGTATCAGATCAACATAATAGGGGTGATTGAAACAAAAAAGACAAAAACTGGCGAGATCTTTCTGAGCAATAAATACAAAATGTTATATTTAGGCAATGACAATCAAGGAAAAGAAGGAGTAGCCATAGTATTCAACACAAAATATGAGTCTAATCTTCTTCAAATGGCAGGCAGTCTCAAGTAGAGTGATGTGGGCAAATATGAGAATAGGGAACTGGACTTATTTGTGCCTACAGAAGGTTCTACTAAGGTAGAAGTGGAGGAATTTTTGATGCTTTAGAAAAAGCAACTGACACAATGAAAAAGGAAAAGTTGGTTCTTGTTGGAGATTTGATTATTTTGGGAAAAATTAATCAGATCTCCAAATTTTCCCAAAATATTTTTTTGGGAAAATTTAGAGAAAAGAGCAAAGCTATAATAATGGCAAATACCTGTTGGATTTCTGCTCAGGACATGGACTGGTTATTACTAACACCATGTTCTAACATAAAAATGTGCATAAAGTCACATGGAGAGAAGAGGCAAGGAATAAGAAAAGTCTCATTGACTATATTATTGTTGATAGTGATGTTTACTCCATGGTGCAGGATACCAGAGTGTACAGAGGATTTGAAATTGGAAGCGATCACTATTTAGTCTTGAGCAGGATAAAACTGAATTTCATATTGAAAAGAATAACATGTAAGAAAGTTTTAAAGCAAATAAAAGTTGAGCAGCTCTCAGATGTGAACTGTAGACTAACATACACAAAGATTATTGAAGAAAAAATGAAAGAGTTTGAGAACAGGAACCAAACCTTGGAGATTCAGTGGCAAGCCTTCAAGAAAATCCTGGTTGATTCAGCCAGAGAGGCATGTGGTGAGATTGTCTGCAAGGATAGAAAAATCAGGACTCCATGGTGGACACAGGAAGTTAAAGATGCAGTGAAGGAAAAGAAGAAATCATATCAAAAGTTCCTGGCAAAAAAGTCAGCTTTTGCTCTTAGAGAATACAGAGACAAATGTAAGAAAGCAAAACACTGTGTAAAACTAGCTAAACAAAAGTCATGGGAGGACTTTGGCATGAACATAGAAAATAAATATCAAGAAGGTGGTAAAATATTCTGGAGGTTGTTGAAGAAGCTTAGAAATGGAAGAAAGAGCTGTAAAAGGAGTTAGAGATGATAAAGGTGACATGAAAACGGGAGAAAAAGATATCCTTGAAGTATGGAGTAATTACTTTGAAAAACTGCTATATATGGGTACTATGGGAGTAGAGCTCTCATAGCACCCATATATAAAAAAGGAAATAAAACTGAATGTGAGAATTACAGAGGTATTTCCCTACTGAGTGTTCCTGGCAAGATCTATGCAAGTATACTTGAGAAACGGTTGAGAAGAATTGTGGAAGAAAAGCTTGGTGAAGAACAAGCTGGATTCAAGCCAAATAGAGGCTGTCAGGATCAGATCTTCACTTTACGACAAACAGTCGAGAAAGCATGGGAATATAACAAAGATCTGTATTTAAGTTTTGTCGATTTGGAAAAGGCATATGACAAGGTGCCAAGAGAAAACCTATTCAATACGCTGCAGTTATATGGTGTCAATGGGGCATTATATCAAGCAATACTTAGTCTTTATTTGAGTTGTAAGTCAGCAGTTAGAATTGAAGGAAGTACAGGAAGATGGTTTGATGTCAAATCTGGTGTGAGACAAGGATGTACATTATCCCCTCTGTTATTCATTATCTATATGGATCACATTATGAAGGAAAGTGGTATTAAACCTGATATCAAAATTGGAGATATTAATGTCAGCTCTTTGCTTTATGCGGATACGTGTGTAGAGGCTTAAGTGCTGTGAGGACATCATGTTGGAGGCTTAATGGATTTTTTACAACACTCACAAAGAATTAAAATAGAATTTAATACTCCTATATTTCGTCCTAGTCACTAGGACATCTACGGGGATTACAAAATCAATTAATGTAACATATGCACAAATAACAAACAATACTAAGCCCAACCACGTGGGTGACACTAAAGTCCTATCTAGCCATGCGGATGACCATTTATGCGGATGACGTTATACTTCTAAATAAATCCGCTACAAGTCTGCAAGATTCTCTGACTAAATTCAATTGCTGTTGTAATAGATATGGTATGAAGGTCAGCAATAAAAAGACAAAGACAATGAAAATAGGCAGAATCATTGAAAATGTCAACTGTGTTGTGAATGGTGTGAAACAAGTGAAACATTTCAGCTACTTAGGCACGATTTTTACTGAAGATGGTAAATTAAATATAGAAATAGACAACAGAATCAGCAAAGATGGTATGGTGGGAAGTCAATTGAATAAATTCATATGGAATAAGAGAGAAATTAGTCGGAACACTAAATTAGCTGAATACAAGACAGTGTTCAAACCAGTTTTAACTTATGGATCTGAGAGCTGGGTCAGAAGTAAAACACTTGACCAAAGACTAGAGACCGCAGATATGAGAGTCCTGAGAAAGATTAGAGGCGTGAACAGATGGCATCAATGGCAATATCATATTAAAAATGAGGATATTAGGAAAGAACTTGACATTGTTAGCATCCAGGAATGCGTTAGCAGAGCTAATCTCAGGTGGTATGGTCACTTAAATAGAATGGGAGAGGAAAGATTAGCAAAACAAGTGTTCTCTGCCAGGTTGGTAGGAAAACGACCTAGAGGAATACCAAGATATAGGTGGTAAAAAGTGCTTTAGACAATATAAATATAAGATCTGATAATGTTGGAGTCTTGACAAGTAACAGACTGAGTTGGAGGAAAATTGTAGATAGGAAGTTAGTAATTATGTGAATTTTTCATGTAGTACTGTCATATCCTGTACACCCCTTGAGGTTACAAGGCAGGAATTTGACGATGATGATAATGATGAACTGCTAAATGAAACAAGCAGTGATAACAGCACAGTGATAAAAAAAACACTGAACAGGCATGCAGTCAGGAATACATACTTGAAGTAGAAAAAGCCATCAAAGGCTTGAAATGTGGAAAGGCAGCAGGAGTAGATGATATTCGACCAGAAATGCTGAAATATGGTGGTATAAAAGTCTTACAGTGGCTGTACTGCATAGTTCAGAATGCCTGAATACAGGGACAAATTCCTGATGATTGGAGTAGAGCTCTCATAGTACCAATATATAAAAAGGGAAATAAAACTGAATGTGAGAATTACAGAGGTATTTCCCTACTGAGTGTTCCTGGTAAGACATATGCAAGTATACTTGAGAAACGGTTGAGAAGAATTGTGGAAGAAAAGCTTGGTGAAGAACAAGCTGGATTCAGGCCAAATAGAGGCTGTCAGGATCAGATCTTCACTTTACAACAAACAGTTGAGAAAGCATGGGAATATAACAAAGATATGTATTTAAGTTTTGTTGATCTGGAAAAGGCATATGACAAGGTGCCAAGAGAGAAGCTATTCAATACGCAACAGTTATATGGTGTCAATGGGGCATTATATCAAGCAATACTTAGTCTTTATTTGAGTTGTAAGTCTGCAGTTAGAATTGAAGGATGTACAGGAAGATGGTTTAATGTTAAATCTGGTGTGAGACAGGGATGTACATTATCCCCTCGGTTATTCATTATCTATATGGATCACATTATGAAGGAAAGTGGTATTAAACATAATATCAGAATTGGAGATGTTAATGTCAGCTCTTTGCTTTATACGGACGATGTAATACTTCTGAATAAATCTGCTATAAGTTTGCAAGATTCCCTGACTAAATTGAATAAATGTTGTAATAGATATGGTATGAAGGTCAGCATTAAAAAGACAATGAAAATAGGGAGAATTGTTGAAAATGTCAACTGTGTTGTGAACGAGGAACCTGTGGAACAAGTAAAACATTTCAGCTACTTAGGCACAATTTTTAGTGAAGATGGTAAATTAAATATTGAAATAGACAACAGAATCAACAAAGTTGGTATGCTAGGAAGTCAATTGAATAAATTCATATGGAATAAGAGCGAAATTAGTCAGAACACTAAATTAGCTGTATACAAGACAGTGTTCAAACCAGTTTTAACTTATGGATCTGAGAGCTGGGTCAGAAATAAAACACCTGACCAAAGACTAGAAACCTCAGATATGAGAGTCCTGAGAAAGATTATAGGTGTGAACAGATGGCATCAATGGCAATATCATATTAAAACGAGGATATTAGGAAAGAACTTGACATTGTTGGCATCCAGGAATGCATTAGCAGAGCTAATCTCAAGTGGTATGGTCACTTAAACAGAATGGGCGAGGAAAGATTAGCAAAACAAGTGTTCTCTGCCAGGTTGGCAGGAAAACTACCCAGAAGAAGACCAAGATATAGGTGGATTGATACGGTACAAGGTGCCTTAGATGATAGAAATATAAGATCTCATAATGATAATATTGGAGTCTTGACAAGTAATAGACTGATTTGGAGGAAAATTGTAGATAGGAAATTAGTAATGATGTAAATTTTTCATGTAGTACTATCATATCCTGTACACCCCTTGAGGGTATCATGTCAGGAATTTGATGATGCTTGCACACACACACACACACACACACACACACATCCATTCGAATCACATCACTCTATGAAAGAAAAATCTAGATCTCACCCCTTCTTAGCAGCATTCATTCATTCTCAGCTTACAAGGATGCTATCTTGTCCTTTCCCCACCCTCCATAAATTGAAAAATTCCATTAACTGAAATCCTGTATGATCCTTACAGAAGTTGTAAGTCTCAATCATATTGTATTACTCTTCTTTCTCCTGTTTGCTAGTGTCTGCAGTCTACAAATTCTTCTGTCTTCATAACCAGTATTCCACAATCCTGATATCATTTTTAACACTGTCCTTTGCACTCTTTCCACTGTATCAGAATCACCACAGAAACCAAGAGACCAGACATGTACACAATAGTCAAAGTGAGGTCTTATCTGCTGCCTTGTAAAGAGGCAAAATGACATCCTTTTCTTTACATGTCAAAGTTTGTTTCAGCACTGCAATTATCTTTTACTGAAGATTTGCAATCTTCAGTAAATGGCTCCTGAACTTCAACTTCCTATCTACTGACACTCTAAGATCCATAGCCTGATCAGTTTCTACTAGCATAATCCCACCAATATAATAAGACATTGGATATCTGATCATGCCAAAGTGCATGACTACATTTACTGACATCCATTTTCCCATGCCTACAATTCTAACCTATTCAAATCATTCTGCAAGTACTGCATATTCAGCAGCATTGCTGATTACCCTACCTATCTTTGCATCATCAGCAAATAGCTGTATGTTGCCTGTCAAATCCTTCCCAATGTGAAATTAATGTACAGATTGAATACTAGTGAACCAAGGACTGATAATTGCCATACACCACTGGTTACTTTAAATCTTGCAGACTCACATCCCCCGTATACCACTTTTTGATATCAGTCAGCCATCCTCTTCTCCACACTGATTTTTTATAATTGAAACCAATATTCTCCAATTTATGCAACAGCCTTCCATGCTGTATTCTGTCAAAAGCAAAATCCAAAAGTATCATAGTATATGATACTTTTGGATTTTAAGACGAATATTAATAATGTTACCACTTTACCAATTTTAAGACTAATGTTAATAATGTTACCACTGAGCTAGACAAGGGTCTAGCTCAGTGGTAACATTATTATAGAATGTGAGCAAGTTGCTAAAACATGACCTTCCCATGTTGTTCACTGCAGAGTAGAGATTCTCTGTCAACCCATTTCTGAATGCGAGCTCTCACCAACTTTTCCAAAATCTTCACCACCACTCCTGGAATACTGATTGGTCGATAGTTGGAAAAATCAGTTTTTGCACTATCCTTGTGCAGAGGGTACCATACATTCTTCTCACTCCTGCAGAATCTTTCCTGTTCTGAGATTCAAATGATTTAGCCTGATTAAAGGAACAGCCAGTTCAGCTGAACACTCTTTTAGCACCTATGTTGATATTCTATCAGTCACTATTGCTGAATTCTTACTCAGTTTGTGCAATAGCTCAAATACCTCCTCCTCGTATACACCTGAGCTTCTTCATCCAGTGAAGAGGTAGCAGTGAACTCAACGTTGCATAAACCAGGTTGGTAGCTTTTAGCAAAATGGGCACTCATCATTAGTTGAACCTCTTCTGCATCTGTCACCTCATACCATCTGCATTCAGCAGTTATTCTTTCATATTCATTCTCTTTTACTTGAAACATATCAATAGAATTCTTTGGAGTTATCTTTAGCTTGCAGAGCCAGTTTCTTTTCCTACTCAGCTTTCCATACAACAGTTGCGACTTTTCTGGCCTGCTGTTTATAATTTTCATAAGGAACATCATCCTAATGCACACAGTATTTCTTCCACATCATTCTTTTCTTACGAATCTCTTGATTGATAAGATTACACATCCATTTGACTCCTATCCTATTTATTCTTTGAACTCTCAGGACACATTCTGATACTATTTAAGTATTTTTTTAAACACTTCCCATCGAACAACTTATACCATGGTGGAGAACCCAGCATAGTCCTCAGGTGGTCATCATTTCCTGCTTTGCAGTTCAGCATATAACCTTTCTGAATGGAACATTTATAAACTTAGCCAATTCCCAAGTGAGTGGCACATGATCATCATCAATCAGAGGCAGAACAGTTACATCTTTAAATGAAACAACTTCTGATACTATAATCAAATCTAAAACTCTCTAACCTCAAGTTCCTTCTGTCATATGCCATCTGACTCTTTCCTCTCTCGACATACAGAAAGATTTTTTTTTTTTTTTTTTTTTGAACAGTGCATTGTTACATACAGATGCAGTAAGGTTTTAATTTTTAACTTTTCCTCCTAGGATAGAATGAGTACCTATTGTTTTATAAAAAAAACTCAGAGAGAAAGAATTTTTGAAACTGATCAGATCATTTGTGTTCACCATATACAGTAACTTAATTTTCACTTAGTATTTTTTTTTGTTGTTGTTGTTGTTGTTGAAATAAAGCTAACAACATGATTATACATGTGAAAAAATATGAAGCATCTTTTGTAAGAACCCACAGAAAAATTTCATAAGGCATAGTATGAACCTTATAGCAGAAATATTTAAAGGGCATTAATTTTAAAGCAAATACAAAAGAAGGCTGTGTAAAAATAATCATAATTAAAATTCTGAATATTTTTACGAATTGTTTATGTTAAAATGTTTATTATTTTTGTTTTCATAACACGCAATGTCAGCACTTGCGATGTGCCCGTTATGTAAATTGTTTTGTCAAAAGTGATAAGTAAAGAAGTTAAAAAAATTGATCTACTTACTGGATTTGATATTTGTATTACTTACAGGAATTTTATTATAATTGAAAATATTAAGTTTTGTGTTTTATGAGGACATTCTCTTGTCGCTAATGGAGACGACGTGTCAGCTATTATACGGTACTTGGTTTCTCGCTTGCCACAGAGTGTGCATGCTCGCCAAGAGGTTTGATGTGTGATTGACAGCTGACAAGGAAAGCGTTCAGTATCTGAGTAACGGCTGTAAACAAGAGAGCGTTCGGAAGGAATTTAAATTTTTTAAGTGACAGTCGGAAGAAAATTAATAATATATTCCGAAAAAGGAATCGTGGAACTATTAAGTTTCAAAGTGGAATAAGTATTGATGAATAAAAGGAAAATATTGCTATATGCGTTTTAAACGGAATATTGGAGGAAACACTAATTGAAAGATTAATAGTAGATTCCGAAAAGGGAATCGTAGAACTGTAAGTTTTTTTTTTATTGGAAGAGTTAAGACTGTCAATAAGCATTTAGTGAATAAAAGAAGAATTTGCTATTTACGTTCTAAAGGAATGTTCGAGAAAACTCTGATTAGGAAGTTTCATCTGTATTAAGGACGCCAGATCTGACTATTATTTCTACTGAAGAAAAGAGAAAGAATTAAGTCAGGAAGAATTAATGTGTGTTACATAAGTGATGAGAAAGGATCCTGTAAAATTGAAGAATAGAGTCATATATCTATTGAAAAGGGTCTTGACAGAGAAAGAAACTGGCTATGAACATTTTGTGATTGTGCAAACAAAGTGTTTAGTCTAGTCTTAAGTTTATTTTTAAAAGGCCTTGGATCCAATTAATTTGTAGTTAGTTATGTAATATTTGTTTGAAGTGTATATATATTGTTTTTGTTATATTAAATGTGTTTATTTCGTATTTTGGTCTTGAGTCAGTGATTATTTGGATTCTGGAAGAAAGAGTTAAGATCATTGCACCAATTGGAGTGAATTCTTGTGCATATAATAACATATAGGTACACTCGGAATAAAAAAAATAATTGTTAGAAACAGAGATCATCTCTATGGTAGGATTAAAAATATTAAGATATAATATCTATGAAAATATCTATATTAAAATATCTAATTTTATAATATCTATATAAAAATCCACCAATTATTAACAATGGCGCAGTTGACTACAGGATTGGTTATGACTTAACTTTATTTTTAGAATCCAGAAAGTAAATCTTGACTCAAGTAAAATGGCTACAGGAGATAGCAATTATAGTTGTGAAGTTTCTTCAATTAAAGATGAGGAATTTTTTAGGTTAATAATCCAACTTTAGTAATACCTTCTTTCTCAGGTGATAGTAGTGAAAGTGTAGAAACATTTTTCAGATATGCAGAAAAAATGAGAGATTTAGGAAAATGGTCAGATTTTCATTTGTTGATTATACTTCGGAATAAATTGTTGGGCAAAGCCAAAACATTCTTAAACACATCTCCTTTACTAAGAGACACTGACAGTTATGCAACTTTTAAAAGTTTGCTAATATCAGAATTTTCAAGTGTAAGAGAATTAGGGCCTAACATTTGGAAAATTCAACAGTGCATTCAAGGTAGTAGGGAGTCTGTTTCAGAATATTATCACAGACTTTGGAGCATTGCTCATGAATTTAATGTTTCATCTGAAGAGAAATCCTCTTTAGAATGGTTGCTGTTTAATCAATTTAGGCTTGGCCTTAAAGATAATTTGAAAGAAACAGCATACAAGAAAAACGTTAAAAATCTTGAACAGTGTTTTGAACTTGTTAAAGAAAAGGAAGAGATATTTAGAGATATATTTCATTCCTCAAACAATAATCAGGTGAACTTTCTCAGTATAATGAAACTCATTCTCTTAACACAGTGGCTACAGATAAAGTGAGAGAATGAAAGTTTCATAAATTAAAAGGTGCAAATAAAAAGAACAGTCTAAGGAAATTTCTGCAAATCCAACAGAAAATGTTCCAGAATCTGATTCCAAGGTACAATTACATGATTTGGGAAAATTAGAGGAACTGAAAACATTTCTTAGTGAAGAAATAGAAAGACAACAGAGACCAATAGTACAAGGACAGGAAATTCTGTTTAAGATGATATTGGATTTAACAATATCCAATAATCTTACAGATAATCAATCTTTATCTTGTAAATCTAATGGTATTGACAGGAATAAAGCATCTCATAGGAGATATGTTCCAAAATGCTTGAGATGTAATAAACCGGGTCATTTTGCTAAAGACTGTTATGTTAGAGATAAATCTTGTTTTCAAAATAAGAAATCAGAGAATAAAGAAAAATCTGGAAATAGTTATTATTCCAACATCATACTGGCAAGGACAGAAATGTCAAACTACTCATTGGACATGGGTAAAGCTAAAGACAGCTCCAACCCTAAAAGAGAGTTTGATGTAGCATTAGCTCCTTGTGCTAATGGAGATAATGCTTTGACAGTTTTGCAAGGATTTATTGAAGATGTACCTTGTGAAATCTTATTTGACACAAGTGCACATATTTCACTCATTTCTTATAATTTGTTTAACAGAATTAAATCTCTAATTCCAAATGACATTTCAGTTTTAAGTTATCCAATTAAATTAAAGGGTATATTTTAATCAGAAATTTCAGCTGATAAGCAAATAAATGTTTTTATTTCAATTCCTTGTTTTCCATTGAAAGTTTGTCATCCATTAATAGTTCTTCCAGAATCATCAAATCCAAATGTACAAGTAATATTTGGAATTGATTTTTTGAAACATCATGGTTTTGCATGTAATTTTGTTGATAATACAGTGTCATAGTGTTGACTAGAATGCCATTTATACAGGAAATCAGGTGACAAAAGAAAATTAGCGCAGTCTCCTGAAGTTTTTCAAGATACTAATGATAATGATCAAGTGTTGAATATTGAGATTCTAAAGAATAAGGAACCTAGTTCACAAATTTGGGAAAAAGATAAGATTGTCCAAGCTCAGAAAAATGATCCCATACTCAAAACTATCTATGAAGCAGTATTGAAGGGTGAAACTCAGCTAGATACATTTTTGAGCCTGGAAAACTTGTATTTAGATAAAGATGGGTTACTCTTATCTAGACAAATGGAAGATGGAAGGTTGAAAGTGAAAATATTGGCACCAACTCAAATGATTCCTTGGCTCATGTACACTTTCCATGATTCAGACTTGGCAGGACACCAAGGATTTTCTAGAACTTGGGAAAAAATAAAGGATCGTCACATCTGGAAAGGTATGAAGAGTGACATACTCGTATATGTCAAATCATGCCATAAATGCCAAATAAAATCTCCTTTTAGAGGAACAGCTCCATTACAACCATTTCCAATTCCAACTAGACCTTTTCAGGCTGTTGCTATTGATGTAGTAGGTCCACTGCCAATTACTAAAAAGCAGTGTCAATGAAGGATCAAACTGCAAAGACTATTGCAAGAAAGTTTTTGAATATGATTATTTGTAGATGTGGAACTCCTCAGACCTTACTTTCAGATCACGGAGCAAATTTCACATCTGAACTGTTGTTACAGTTATGTAAATTACTCAACGTTAGGAAGATTTTTACAACACCTTACCACCCACAGTGTAATGGTATGTGTGAAAGGCTGAATAGAAATATAAAGCAAATACTTTCCAATCTAGCAAACACTAAAATGAATGATTGGGATACATATATTTCTCAAGCATTATTTGCATGCAGATCTGCTTTTCATTCTGCTATCAAAGAAAAACAATCTTTTCCTTTATATGGCTTTGATCCAATCTTTCCTAATGAACTTGTTACAGTCATTCCTAATACAGGATATAATGACATAAATGAGTATCTTGAAACAGTAGTAGATAAATTTTCCACTACTCATAGATTAGTAGGTGAAAAAAGTAGATTAAGTTCTCAGAAAACTAGGCAGTATATAAATCGTTTTAGAAAGTATAAGTCATTTGCACCAGGAGATTTAGTATTGTTAGATGATAAATCGAGTATAAAAAGAGTTAGGAAATTAGGAAGGAAAGCTTTAGGTCCATATAGAATTTTAGACAAATTTTCTCCTGTGAATTTTAGGATTCAAGATGTCAAAAATCCTAGTAAAATTTTAAGTGTACACTCTGATAGGTTAAAAAGGTACTTTTTAGGGAGTAGAAATTTAGTTACATTAGGAGACAATATGAATAAAATATTGAAAGATGAGCGTTGTTTTCCTAGTACTAATTGTGCATCTCATTCACAATCAAATAGTAAAAAAGGGAATAGTTTTAAAGCTCATAATTCAAATATGCAGCAGAGGAGAAAATTTAATTTGGGTAAAACAAAACCTAATGCAGGAAATTTTAGAAATATCAGGGTACATATTTCAGATAATGTACAATGTAAGAGTGATGATAACCAAACTGACTCTAACATGGATGAAATTATAGCAGAATATCATAGGTTAGTTAACATAGAGTTAAATAAACCAGAGGAATGTGAAAATACCTCTAATTCAGTTAATAAGGATAAAGAATCTCAGAAACCTGTAGAATCTCAGACACCTGTAGAAATTGATTCTAATAGTGATGATTCTGTAGATTTAGAGCATAATTCAAAAAGTTTAAATGAAATATTTGAAAAATATAGAAATGACATTTGTAAAGATAGTAAATTAGAAGATATAAATTCTGAATCATCTCTAGCATCAGCTGATTCTGAAACCAGTGATTCTGAGAGTGTAAACAATGATCAGCAGGAATCACATTATTTTTTAAGATCTAGGAATAAGCATTAAAAGTTTTGTTAGATATAGGTAATATATTTAAAATTTTTTTTTAAAAAAAAATTTTTCAGAGAAAGATGAAACTGATGTAAAAATAATCATAATTAAAATTCTGAATATTTTTACAAATTGTTTATGTTAAAATGTTTATTATTTTTGTTTTCATAACACGCACTGTCGGCACTTGCGATGTGCCCGTTATGGAAATTGTTTTGTCAAAAGTGATAAGTAAAGAAGTTAAAAAATTGATGTACTTACTAGATTTGATATTTGTATTACTTACAGGAATTTTATTATAATTGAAAATATTAAGTTTTGTGTTTTATGAGGACATTCTCTTGTCGCTAATGGAGACAACGTGTCAGCCATTATACAGTACTTAGTTTCTCGCTTGCCACGGAGTGCGCATGATCACCGAGAGGTTTGATGTGTGATTGACAGCTGACAAGGAAAGCGTTCGGTATCTGAATAACGGCTGTAAACAAGAGAGTGTTCGGAAGGAATTTAGAACACAGGCCGGCAGACATTTAGATTCGGAAGGAACTTAAGTTTTTTAAGTGACAGTCGGAAGAAAATTAATAGTCTATTCCGAAAAAGGAATCGTGGAACTATTAAGTTTCAAAGTGGAATAAGTATTGATGAATAAAAGGAAAATATTGCTATATGCATTTTAAACGGAATATTGGAGGAAACACTAATTGAAAGATTAATAGTAGATTCTGAAAAGGGAATCGTAGAACTGTGAGTTTTTTTTTATTGGAAGAGTTAAGACTGTCAATAAGCATTTAGTGAATAAAAGAAGAATTTGCTATTTACGTTTAAAGGAATGTTCGAGAAAACTCTAATTAGGAAGTTTCATCTGTATTAAGGACGCCAGATCTGACTATTATTTCTACTGAAGAAAAGAGAAAGAATTAAGTCAGGAAGAATTAATGTGTGTTACATAAGTGATGAGAAAGGATCCTATAAAAATGAAGAATAGAGTCATATATCTATTGAAAAGGGCCTTGACAGAGAAAGAAACTGGCTATGAACATTTTGTGATTGTGCAAACAAAGTGTTTAGTCTAGTCTTAAGTTTATTTTTAAAAGGCCTTGGATCCAATTAATTTGTAGTTAGTTATGTAATATTTGTTTGAAGTGTATATATATTGTTTTTGTTATATTAAATATGTTTATTTTGTATTTTGGTCTTGAGTCAGTGATTATTTGGATTCTGGAAGAAAGAGTTAAGATCATTGCACCAATTGGAGTGAATCCTTGTGCATATAATAACATATAGGTACACTCGGAATAAAAAAAATAATTGTTAGAAACAGAGATCATCTCTATGGTAGGATTAAAAATATTAGGATATAATATCTATGAATATCCTTATCTATATAAAAATCCACCAATTATTAACAGCTGCCTTAAGTGATGCATGTATTTCCTTCTTATTTTAAGCTACTATCATCTGATGTTTTATCTTAGTAATTTAATACATTTACTTACCTCATATCCAGTATAAGACTGAGTGGAATATTCGAAATCAGAATCTGGACCTCCAGGACAATAACTAAAATTAAAATTAATTATAATACACATAGGCAAAACCATGTTAATTTAATAAATTTATAAAAATATAATAAACATGTAAAGGCAACATAAATATAAAAAAATAATGAACGTCCCTTTCATAAGTTATATATATAAACACTTTCTAAGCAAACTACAGATCACCATTTTGGCTGGATTGACTCAATCCAGATAAAATGATAATTTCTTACAGTTACAAAACAGGCATTACTGTACTGTTACTATAAAAATAATTACATCAATACGGATTTTCTTCACAGATATTCAAAAATTACCATTTTAGAGTCAATCCTATAGCAAAAGCTACATACATAGGGGTGGCAACTGATGATAAGCTAAGCTTTGTGTGTATGGGGGGGGGGGGGGTAGAGTAAATCAACAGCAGTTAAATAAAGGATTTATACACTGAGAATGAAGCGTTGACTATGATTTATGAGGCATGCATTTCTTCAGATAAATACCAGCATAAACAGTAATAAATGCTGTGAACCTACATGAGGCTTGTTTGAAAAGTTTAGTAAATTTCCAATAGATGATGACACAATTCATTCATTCATACCAGTATCGGGCACATATCATCTTTTTCATGATCCCTGGCAAAATTTTAGCCACGTGCGACGAGTAGTTCTCATTTGGCAAACATTTAAAATGATCATGTTTGCATTTTTCATAAAAATGGAGAAAAACAGTTTTGTGCAGTGATAACACTTTTATTTGAAGAAGTAGATGGCCATGCAGATCAAAGCTGAGTTACATGCAGTTCATGGGGACTCTGCACCAGCATTAAAAACTATTTATTTTTGGATAAATGAGTTTAAATGTGGTCGTAAGTCCATCAGAGATGAAGCATGCTCAGGACACCTGACTAAGGTCACTATGAAGAAAATGATTGATAAAATCCATGATGTTGTTATGGAAGACCACTGAGTGAAAGTGCATGACATTGCTGAGATTGCAGGAATCTCAACTAAATGGGTGTATAATATCCTGCACGAAAAATTTGCACATGAAAAAGGTGTTTGCATGATGGGTGCCGCGATTGTTGACTGCCGATCAAAAATGCATGTGAAAAGACATTTCAACACAGTGTTTGGCGATGTTTAATCACAATTCACAGGATTTTTTGCATAGATTTGTGACTGTAGACAAAACTTAGATCCACCACTACATACCTGAGTCCAAACAACAGTCAAAACAGTGGACAATGCCCAGTGAAAGAGCACCAAAAAAAGCGAAGACCGTTTTGTCAGTTGGGAAGGTGATGGCCACTGTTTTTTGGGATTCCCAAGAATTATCATGATAGACTATTTGGAAAAGTGTAAGACAATAGCAGTCTATTATGTGTCATAATGGACCATTTAAAAGAAGAACTGAAGAAAAAACAGCCAAGACTGGTGCACAAAAAAGTGCTCTTTCATCAAGTCACATGGGGCCAAGTCACGTCCACTGGACTTGGCCCCGTGTGACTCCTTGTTCCCAAACTTAAAAATTTGGCTCAGCAGGAAAAAAAATTTTCTTTAAACAGCGATGTCATCAAGACTATTAATGACTATTCTGCACAATTTGACAAATCCTACTTTTTTAGATGGGATGAAAAAGTTGGAAACTCGCTGGACCAAATGCGTAGACCTTGATGGAGACTATGTTGAGAAATAAAGGTGATTTTTTCCAAAAAAATGTGTTTAACTTATTTTTTTTAAACTTTTCAAACAACCCTCGTAGTACATTAGCATTAGAACTGTTAATTGGTTAAGGTTCAATAATCAGGAAACCTTGCACTAGAGACCAAATACAAAACTTTTTCAGCCATTTCAGATCTCCAATGAGGTGAAGTTAACTTACCATCCAAAGACATTCAAAACATCCATGCCCCAGCAAGATTTGAATTCACAGCCTGTTGGTTGGAACATGGATGTATAACATATTCTATATATTATATAGAATAGAATTATGCACAAACCAATAATTTCATTTCACAAGAAACTCACCAGGAAAGTTCGACTTTCCCATATTTAATCAAAACCTATACACCAGCATCTCTCTTTCCCTCCTCCAACTTTCTATCTTAAAAAGATAAGTATATTTTAACATCTATGGTACAATCATGATGCCAGTAACAGCTATGCAGGTGACTTCATGAATTTAAAATAATTATGATATATATATAGAGAAGCAGATTTTAAAAGTAACTTTATTTTTTTTTTTTAATAGAATTGCACTTAAGGAAAGAATTTTTTTTTATCCACTTTTTTATATACAATAATATTTATTCTGGATACTTCACTAATAGTTGCAAATAGCAAGAAATACCAGCTGTACCTGTGCAGGAAACCTGCACTATGGATTAATATACTGATATATTTCCAAACTTATTATGAATTAAGGTTAACAATAAATTTTTACTTTGGTATTATTCAAGACTTCTTCATAAACAACATTTTTTGTTCAGATGCATTCAGGTTCTGCTTTAACAGCAAAACCATCAAAAAGACCTGACATATAACTGACAATGAGAAAAACCAGGATCCATTCAATACAATCACTCTGCCCTTGGGATTTTTTAATAATAAACACAAATGCAATATAGTGGAAAGTGTCTCCTTTCAAATTTGAACAGTAATATTATCTGATGGGGTCAAATCCAACCAGGAAAGTGGAACTCTTGTACCTTAACTTTCTCCAATCACCACTTCATTTCCAGGCAGTTTTAAAATATTTTTCAAACCAGCCTACTCTGGTTCATTAGATTGCATGAACAATTTATATGCTTCAATAAAAACAATAAAGCTCAAATTTTCAACCACCAGAGTCATTTCAAAATGTCTGCACACTATGCACGTATGGCTAGTAGGATGATTTAATAGTTTCCACCATCATATCAACTGTAAGCCAGACTCAGAATGAAAATGTTGCATGCTCATTTTCTGTTTCTGGTGTTCTTGTTCTATGAAATAAGATTTCAAAATGAATGGAGAATCTGGCTTCGGATACCATGGAATGATCTGCATTCATATATTATAAATAAAATGTTCTGTTCTCCAAATAAAAGAACCATGTTTTTTGTAAATGTACATTATCTAGGTTGTCAAACACATTTAACAAAACAGGTCTGCTAACGGAATATAAAACTTTCCTAAATCTTGGGTAGCAATGATAAGGCAGACTGCAGATTAAATTGAAGGCACATGAATTAATTTTGTTAAATAAATTTAGCTTAACAAGAGGAATATAATGTGTTGAACTTTTGAAATGACACTCTTCATACAAGCAGAGAAAGTACACTTTTTTTTTTATGTTGCTCCACCCACAAAAGGTTATTTGCAAACCTATAGTATGTTTTGTACCATGGATGTGATGAGAATTTTTTTTTTCCCCATTTATATATATATATATATATATATATATAGCACAATCATACTACGAAGTTACGTGGTAGGTGGGACCAACAAAAAGTACGCAAGTCGAATTCGCGTAACTCGGGGTTATTAATTTATATATACAAACATACAATTGGGACCAAAGGTTTACAAAAACACCTATATTTTTTAAGAAATATAATCGTAATTGTAGTTTTTCGTACATAAAAAAAAAGAAAATTATTTCTATGTCGATGGTTTCATAAAATCTAATAGATTCGTCTGACGGCATAATGTCTTTTTCATGTCACACAAAATTTCTTCATAGCAAGCTAATGATTTTTTTATTCCTTGCCTTGTGGCTACAATTAATTCCTCGTTAGAATCTATTTTTATGTATTAAACCTTAAACATTAAACCTTTCTTTTATGATTGTTCTTACTGTGGATTCCTGTAGATCGAACTTCTTTGCTAGCTCACAAATTTTCATTCCGGCTTCAAAATCCTTAATGATGTTGAGTTTTGCTTCCAAAGTCAATGTTTTTCTTTTCTTGCTAGCTGTAGAAGAATCTGACTTGCTTCTTTTGGATGACATTATTATTTTTTATATGATAAAATTTTTATCAAGAACATAACATTAAGCAATCGCAAGGTTTGTAGACTATAAAAATCGTGTATGAATGGAGACCGCATGAAACACGTCAGTGCTTGTTCACAGCATGTGCAACACTGGTGAATGCAACCGGCGCCGGAAAGATACAACTAGTGGCGAGGCGTGAGGTGGGACTGGAATACGTATATAAGAAACCGCATAACTCCGAATTCGCGTAAGTCAGGGTATGACTGTATTTCCACAACTCATAGGCCCCTTGGGTAGGGCTCGAATTAGTGGAATATAACCAGCCTTTTACTTAAGTCTGAGGTAGCAAATCAAGCTTTTATGAATATTATATATATACATGCACGCACACGCACACACATTGACTCCTCTTGAAGAGCACAGGTTTGAATTGCATAGATCCACTTATATGCAGTTTTTTTATTAATAAATATATCAGAAATTTTTTTTTGAGATTTGCGACAATTTGAAAAACTTGCAGGCAAACCGTATAGCTTAGAAATATTGAAAAAATTAAGAAAAAGTTAGGTATGTCATGAATGCATAAAATATATGTAGACACTAGTCTATTTTATCATTTATTACTATAAAGTATAGATAAATCTATTATAAAAAGTTAAAATTTATCAAACCCTATGCATACAGACACTTACAGACATGGCCATTTGCAATCAAGAGAAATGTAAACAAATGTAAAGATGCAGTGTTAAATCACAAATACATAAAATTGTCATTAATTAGTTAAATTAATTAATTAGCATAAAATAAAATTCATTCATTGTATGGAGACTCGTTAGTACGAGGTGTGTTAGTAGAGGATTTGACAAAATCGTACCAACCTGGTGCGACCATAAAGGACGTAACTGCGTCTATTAGAGAGCAAAAGGAAAGGGTGAAAGAAATGATTGTTGTGGCAGGTACGAATGATTTGAAAGGAGATAAAATGGAAATGATAGAAGACCTGAATGAATTGTTTGAGGTAGCAAAAGAAAAGAGTGAGAGAGTTAGAATGATTAGTCTTTTGCCACGGTATGACAGTGAAATGTTTAAAAGGAGGGCTATAATTGCGAATGAACTTTATGCGTGGGTTATGTATGACGAGTGGTGTGGAATTTGTGGATGTGTGGAGTGAGTTTGATGGGCGAAAGGATCTATATAAGATGGATGGCTTGCATTTGAATGGTTACGGTGTAAGAAGACTTGAGAAAGTGTTGCTAAATGTAGTGGATGTGCAAATTCAGGGAAACTAGATTTGTTAGGGGGGGGGAGTAGAGATACAGTCCTTATCGAGGCAGTTGAATGTAAGAATGAATATAATATGCCAAAGCAAATAAGGACAACAAATCTGAGTGGGATAGTTAATATAAGGCATCAAGGTAGGGTTGGGGCTAATGGGGGTCTTAAATTCATGTACACTAATACTAGGAGTATTAGGAACAAGAAGGAAGAGTTTTTGGCCATGGTTGGCACTTCCAGACCACAGGTTATAGGTATTAGTGAAACATGGCTGACTGTAGATGATATAACTAGTGGGATTGAATGTGATGGGTATAGTGTGTTCAGGAATGACAGAGAGAATAAAATGGGGGGAGGAGTATTGTTGATGATAGCTGATGAGCTCCAGCCAAGGAGAATAGAAGTTGAATTGCAGGATAGAGAAAAGAGCACATTTGAGGCCATTTGGTGTGAGATTGTGGCTAGCAGAACTAAATATACAATTGGGTGCTGCTATAGACCAGGTGATGGAAAAGATGGTGGTGACAGTATGCACAAGCAAATAGAAGAAATTCGTGGAAGGAGGGTGATTATTATGGGAGATTTCAACTATGGTCGCATTGATTGGAGTGAGGAGAGGACACACGGGAGGAAAGAACTGGATTTTATGCAGTTATTAAGGGATAACTATCTGCGACAGCATGTAATGGAAAATACTAGGGGTCAGAGAGTGCTTGACCTAGTAATTACATCTGAGGATTTGGCTGTAACAAATATGACCACATTGCCACCAATCGGTGAGAGTGATCATAGGGTCTTAACTTGGGAGGTGGCTAAAGGTGTAGAATTTTCAATTAAGACAGGGTACATGTGGAATTATAGGGCTGGAAAGTATGACAAGCTTAGGAGTTTGATTGGTTCAGTGCCATGGCATGTACAACTGCAAGGACTAGAAGTTGATAGTGCATGGGAGGTAGTTAAGAAGTGCTTGCATGAAGCAATGGCTGACTGTATACCTAGAGTCCGAATAATAAATCAAGTAGGGGTTAAATGGATGAATAACACCATTAAGCTTGAGTTGCAAAAAAAGAAACAACTATGGAGGGAATTTAAGGAGAAGGGTGACCGGCAGGCACATGAACGGTATAAAGCGCAGGCCAGAAGGGTGACGAGTGTGGTAAGAAAAGCAAAAAAGATTATGAAAGAACATTTTTTTAGATATGTAGCAAGTAAAAGGAAAAATGTACATGGCAGATTGATTTTAAAGAATGCCGATGGTAGGGAAATAACTGAATCAGTTGAGATAGTTGAGTTACTGAGTGAGCACTTTGCAAACGTATATCATCCAGGTGGTGACATTGCAGAAACGAATAAACCAGTAGATTATACGGGAATTGTGGTTAATGAAGTGGAGGTGAGTAGTCTATTGCATAACCTCAATGTCAATACATCTGTGGGATTGGATGGTATACCAGCTCGTGTTGTACGAGAAGCAGCTAAAGAATTGTCAGTACCCTTGACCATTTTGTTTAATTTAAGTCTCGGGTCTGGGTTAGTCCCGAGCGGGTGGAAAGAGGGGAAAATAGTTCCACTGCATAAAGGTGGTTCCAAGACTGCTGTTGTAAATTACCGACCGATTAGCATATCAGGAATCATTGTCAAGGTCTTAGAGAAATTAGTCAAGAAAAGAATACAGGATTGGATAGATGAAAATAGGATATTGTATGGGGGACAACATGGTTTTGTGAAGGGTAGATCATGCCTCAGTAACTTGCTCACGTTTTATAACACAGTGACGGCTGAACTAGATAGGGGTAATGGGTTTACAGTGATACTACTGGACCTTGCCAAGGCCTTTGATAGGATACCACATGGAACCCTAATCAGTAAACTGGAGCAGATGGGTATAGATATAGGGTTGGTGAGATGGATAAGAGGGTGGTTGAAGGAGAGATATCAAAGAGTGGTTTATTCAGGAGTGGAGTCTAAAAGACGTCTTGTGACTAGTGGAGTGCCACAGGGCTCTGTTCTTGGACCACTGCTTTTCAATTTGTTCATCAATGATATTGGAAAGGATCTGAGAGGAAGTGTTCACTTGTTTGCTGATGATGCAAAGTTGGGTAGAGCAATTGTGAGTGCACAAGATGTCAAAATTTTACAGGATGATTTGGATAGTTTGGAGGACTGGGCTAGGAAAAATGGATGTCAATTTAATGTGGCAAAGTGTAAGGTTATGCACTTTGGGGTGAAAAGAATAGCAGCAGTATATCGCATTGGTGGAATCATACTCCAGGAGATTGATGAGGCCAGGGATTTGGGAGTGTTGGTGGATAGGGAGTTGAAGTTTAGGGGGCACATTGCAAAAGTAACTAAAACAGCTCACCAAATCACTTGGCTTCTGAAAAATACTTTAACATGCAGAGACGAACAAGTTGTTGTTCCTCTGTATCGAGCCTTGATAAGACCCCATCTGGACTTCTGTGCCCAGCTATGGGCACAAGGGTTTCTTCGTGATGGGGAGGAAGTGGAGAGGGTCCAGAGACGAGTGACCAAGATGATAGCAGGTCTGTGGAATGAACCTTATGAGAATAGGTTGAAGGTTTGTGGGTTGCAGAAATTGGAAGATAGGCGAAGGAGGGGTGATATGATTGAGACATTCAGACTCAATCTCGAGATTGAGTCTGAATGATTGAGACTATAAGATTGATCCAGAAGATATTTTTGAAAATATGACTGGTGGTGGGAGGACTAGGGGCCATGCATGGAAGCTGGGCAAGAGCGTGGTTGACAAGGGTGTTAGAGCTAGGTTCTTTACTTGGAGAGTGGTAAATGAGTGGAACAAGCTTCCAGAGTCTGTTGTGGGTGCTACGACCGTGAATGAGTTCAAGGCAAGGTATGATAGATACTGTGTGAATGTTGAATAGTTGTTCTTGACATGATGTTAGGGCCTCCCTCGATGAGTCTGTCGACTCCTTGGAGTTTCCCAGAACAACAATAATAATAATAATAATAATTAGTGTATTGGGTGGATACTACAAAGCAATCATATTGCTTCTTCATTATAAATGAATGAATTGTTATACCTGTAAACAAATACAAATAATTTTTTTTTTCGTGTTATCTTTTGATTTTTGATGTCTGATATTAGTAATACGTATAACATCTACAGTGTTTTGTATCTATTAAGACAATATTGTCATAGGTACTGACATACAATTCATCTTGTAAACAGATGATGTAAACTTACGGTATCTATCAATAAATACAGTACAGTACTGTCAATGCATTTTCTCTTCCTTATGGTTTTCTTTAATAACAATTTCTTTTCTCTAGATTACTTTATTGTAAGAATATAGTGTATATACACACACACATAAAATATGTGTTAATCAACTGTTTTTGTTATCGGTAAGGCTTCCAGTGAACAGTAGGCTATTAATAGTTAATTATAAAAATCAAGTGGATATTAAATCCAGCATTATTTCAAAGCCGAATTTCATACGAAACTTCATAGAAACTATAAAGTTTCGTATGAAATTTGACCAGAGAGCTTACGGGAATACACTCGGATGTATTCCAGTAAGCTCTCTGGTTCAAATTTCATACGAAACTTTTATAGTTTCTATAAAAGTTTCGTATGAAATAATGCTGGATTTAATATCCACTTGATTTTTATAATTTTTGCACTGCCCAATGCAGATTTTCGAACAACGTGGGGGGTTCCCGCCCTAACCTCTGCATTGTTCAAGGATCAACTGTTTTTTTTTTTTTTTTGATGTTGCTTATTTTTACATAGCCTGGAAACCCTACTCTAAGATCAACCATGGAAAATTTTGAAGCCACCGTAGGACTCCGATAAATGAGGGACAGTGGTCTCACACCAGGTGATGAAATAATCTCCCACTTAAAGACAATCACAAACATCCATGTCCAAAATGGGATTTGAAACCACAGCCAGAGAGTGAGTATGCTAACCACTCAGCCAACCAGGCCAGCAACTAAATTTAGGTTAAATTTAAATTATTTAAATTGGGTTATCAAGATTTTCAGCCAGAAATCTCAATCATTGTCAGCATCATCACTATCATTTTATTCACACCAAAGTAATCTTCTGAGTTTTCAAACAAGGATGATTTTAATGATTTTTTAAAATTTTTTTAATATAAAGGTGTAAAGTAAAACAGTGATCCATCAATTATCTAACTCTGAAATAAAGCCTCAGTTATAGGTACAGAAATGAGTATGTTAGGTGACTGGAGCAATGTACTATCCAACTATATATTTAGTTATCTGCCTCTCAAAGAGATTTCCCAATATGACCAAATAACTGAGAAATCATCATACAATAACTACTGAATATTAGTTAAGAAGTAGATTTTGAAGAATATGATTTCCAGAGACTAAATAAAAAAAGAAATATGACTGAGACACAGTTGGTGAAGAGATTTTCAACAGATGGAAACTGAAGATTACTTGAAGAGTAGGGTAGGATGTACGAGGGTCGTCAGAAAAATTCTCGGCCTCAACCATAGATGGTAACACTATCGGTAAATTTTTTTTTTCTAAGTTGGTATATCTGTCATAAGCATCCATGTGAAATTACAAGTCATTCTATCAAGTAATTTGTTTTATACAGCTGTCTGAAGAAAAAGTGTTGTCTGTATCCTTTGAAATGGATAAAACTGAGTATTGTGTGGTTATAAAATTCTTTGTAAAAGAAGGTTTTAACGCCAAAAGAAATTCATTTGAAGTTCATAAAAGTTTATGGGCACTCTTCTCCTTTGTTTTCTACAATTAAGAAATGGGCTGCCGAGTTTAAACGTGGCCGTACCAGCCTTGAAGATGTTCCACATGAAGGACATTCAAATAGTGTAACAACACCAGAAATCACTGATCAAATGCACGATATGGTATTGGAAGACCGGTGAGTCAAAGTGCGTGAAATTGCTGAGAATATAGGCATTTCAAAAGAATACGTAGGATATATTTTGCATGAAGAATTGCATATGAAAAAACTTTGTGCAAGATGGGTGCCATGCTTGCTCACAGCAGATCAAAAACGAACTCGCATGAAAATCTCTCAACAGTGCTTGGAGCGTTTTAACAAGAACAAGAATAAAGCTGATTTTATGCATAGATTTACTACTATGGATGAGACTTGGATTCACCATTACACACCAGAATCCAAACTGCAGTCAAAACAGTGGACAGAAACCGGTTGTTCAGCACCAAAGAAGACAAAGTCGGTTCCATCAGCAGGAAAGGTCATGCCATTGGTGTTTTGGGATGCTAAAGGCATTTTGTTTATTAATTATCTTGAAAAGGGTAAAACAATAACCAGGGAATATTATTCCAATCTTTTAACCAGACTAGATGAAAAAACTCGTGAGAAAAGATCCGATTTGCAGAAGAAAAAAAATCATCTTTCATCAGGCCAATACACCTGCCTACAAAAGTGTTTTGCAATGGTAAAATTAAGGGATCTGCACTATGAATTGTTGGAACACCCACCCTATTCCCCAGATTTGGCTCCCTCTGACTTCTATCTCTTCCCAAAACTAAAACTCTTCCTCGCTGGTGAGCATTTTTCTTCGAATCAAGAGGTGATTGTAGCTGTAGAGGGGTATTTTGCAGATCTTACTGAGAACCACTACAGGGACAGGATAATGGCACTGGAGCATCACTGGAATAAATGTTGAAAAATAAAAATAATTTTGAAATTATAAATTCGTTTTTTCATTGTTAGGCCAAGAATTTTTCAGACCACCCTCGTATGTGAAGAGTGGAGTGGTGAAATAAAAGATGCCTTAAAGTTGTATAATAAAATTTGTACAATAAATCACTGTTACTCACTGCAGTTTTCTCCTTCAGATGAGAAACAATGAGCATTTAATATGTAATCATTTACAGAGATAATTAAACACATGCATAAAGATTTTATATATTTTTTTATATAAAATAAGCATGCATATAAGGGAAACTTAAGCAATTAGGCTGGAAGCAAGTGAGTTTGTGTGAAGGCACCCGTGAAGTGAGTAAGTGTGAGAATGACCAAGCGAGGAATCTAGTCTCTCAAGCAAAAATATTGAACAGGGTGGGTGAATAAAGGGGAGGTTCCGTTTCTATATATTAATACCAGAAGTATCAGGAACAAGAGGGAGGAATTTTTGGCATTGGTTAGTGCAACGTCGCCAAAAGTTATAGGCATGAGTGAGACATGATTTAGTAGATATAGTTACAAGGATTGAATGTGAAGAGTTTAGTATTTTCAGGGAAGATAGAAAAGATAGGATGGGGGGAGTGTACTGCTGACGATGGCAGATGAATTGCAACCAAAAAGAATAGGAGGCAGGCAGGAGGGTGGTTGTTCATTTGAAGCAATCTGGCATAAGATCAAGACCAATAAGAAAGCATACAGTTGGTTATTGCTTATAGGCCAGGGAGTTCCACAGATGATCTGGAAGACATGCATCGTCAAATTAGTATAATTAATACAGGGGTCGAGTGATTATTATGGGGGACTTCAACTATGGAGATATAGACTGGAAAGAAGAAAGATCACATGGCAGGAAGGAAACCTGCTGAGGGATAATTACTTAAGGCAGCATATGATCAAGACTAGGGGTGGAAGTATTGGACCTGGTCATAAGATGAACAGAAGAGCTATCCATAACTAAGGTGACAATATTACCTCCAAGTGGTGAAAGTGACCATGCGGTCTTGACTTGGGAGATTGTAAAACATGAGGAATATTCTGTCAAGATGTATTTGTGGAACTACAAGGCAATCGATTATGATATGCTTAGGAAAAAGCTTAAATCTGTACCATGGCATAAAACACTGCAGGGTACATGGGATATAGTTAAAGAGTTAAAGGTCATCTATAGCAGCGCTTCCCAACTGTGGGCCTCGGCTCCCTTGGGGGGATGTAGGTTTGGTTCGGGGGGGGCTGTGAAATAATGAAAACAAATTGAAAATGTTTTAAGACTAAGTAGATTTTTTTATCTTAAAAGAAACGTATTTAATTTTTATTATTTCTTTTTTGTTATTTTTTATATTTTAATGGAAAAAAATCATACATTGGTGCAGCTTCACAAATTTTGCTTCCTGCGTATTTCGGAGTTTAATGAATATTAGTAAATATATGCTTATTCATATACGTTTCATTTCCAGTTTCAAATATTTCACCTGATATTGGTATAGCAGTATTGAAACACATCCATCACATTAAATTGTTATTAACCACCTCACCACCCATTATGGATCAAATACGCATCCTCATATGCTTCGTATCCATCATATATTTCAATGTAATATCAATGGTATTACAATTTTAATATGCATTTCACATCCATGATAACCTTGACATCTATAGACATCTTGGCTGGTAGCGTGGTTAAACTTCTTTTATGTTTTTAATTCTTCCTTTATTACTAATCGTTTTACATTTCATGTGCTTGTACTGCAAATGTACAATAACAATATATCTATCTATATAAAAATATGAGATAATGTGCCATGTCAAATGTGTATGTAAGATGCTAAAAATGTAATATTTGCATTTGATTGTTGCAATATTCGCTGTGTATGTTTTGTATTGAATATAAATACAATAAATATTATAATAATATATGTCTATATTACGATTTTTTTTTCAAGGGGGGGCCGTGAAATATTTTAATTTTTCCAAAGGGGGGGCTCTGACATCCAGAAGTTTGGGAAGCACTGATCTAGAGGAAGCAGTATTAAACTGAATACCTAGAGTAAGGAGGGTTAATCGGGTAGGAGTTAGATGGATGAATAATATCATTAAGCATGAGCTGCAAGAAGAAAATGCTGGGGGGAGGGGGTATATAAAAAGAAAGGTGACCAGCATGGTAAGGAAGGCAAAATCAGATTATGAGAAGAATTTAGCCGAGCAGGTCAAACAAAATCCAAAAGAGTTCTTTCATTATATGGCAAGTAAGAGGAAGAATAACTACGGAAGATTAACCTTAATGAGTGATGATAGTCAAGAGGAGAGAGAAGAAGATAAAATAGTTGATTTACTGAGTGATCACTTTGCAAGCATATATTGTCCTAGTGAGGTTACTGCTTTAACCTATGTGACAGACACTAATGTGGGAACAGAGGTGGATGAATTTGAGTTTCTTAGGGTATTGTAGAATCTCTATATAAATACAGCTGTGGGATTAGATGGGATATCAGCTAGGGTTTTTCAAGAATGTGCTAGGAAACTGGCAATGCCTTTGACTAAGCTGTTTAATTTAAATCTCAGCTCTGATAGAGATCCAAGGGAGTGGAAAGAGGACAAAATTATTGCTTTGCATAAGGGAGGTTTTAAGACTACAGTAGCAAATTATAGACCAATCAGTATCTCAGGCATGGTGGTAAAAGTACTAGAAAAATTGGTAAAAAAGTGAAATCAAGAATGGGTAGATAAAAATATGATACTGTATGAGGATCAACATGGCTTTGTGAAGGGTCAGTCATGCCTTAGTAATTTACTAACTTTTTATAATAGAGTAACAACTGAGTTGGATAAAGGAAATGGCTACACGATGATTTTGCAAAGACACTTGACAGAATACCACATGGAACACTATTATGCTATTACAAATTACAAAAAATGGATAGGAGGGTGGCTGCTGGACAGATATCAAAAAGTGGTATATGGAGGGGCAGAATCAAGATGAAAACGGGTGACTAGTGCTGTGCCACAAGGTTCAGTGCTGGGACCGTTGCTGTTTAATTTGTACATAAATGATATAGGAAATAACCTGAAAGGAAATATTCAATTGTTTGCTGATGATGCAAAATTAGGTAGAGTAATAGTTAATCAAGGCGATGTGGAGAGCTTGCAGGAAGATTTAAATAGGCTATCAGTATGGGCAAAAGTTAATGGGTGTGAGTTTAATCTCGAGAAATGTAAATTTATGCATTTTGGGATAAATAGATTACAAGCTGTGTTTACATTTATGACACTGTACTCCGGGAAATAGATGAAGTTAGAGATTTAGGGGTAGTACTAGACAGAGAGTTAAAGTTTAGAGGACATATTGCTAAAGTTGCTAAATTAGCCCATAACATTACTTCGCTAGTGAAGAACTCATTAACAAGTAGAAATAAGGAAGTTGTAATTCCTCTTTATAATTCCTTGATACGCCCACATCTGGATTACTGTGCTCAAGTCTGGTACCCTGGGTTTCTTGAGGATGAAGAAGCAGTGGAGAGGAATTCAGAGGAGAGTGACCAAGATGGTGAGTGGCCTGTGGAATGGTTCCTATGGGGATAGACTGAATCTATCCCCATAGGAACCATTGGGGATAGATTCAGTCCCCAATTACTGAATCTGGTTTGCAGATTCAGTAATGTGGATTGCAGAAGTTGGTTGATAGGGCAAAAAAGAGATGCAGGGGAAATATTTCAACACTTGACTAGATGGACCAGAACAAGGGGTTATCCCTGGAAGTTGAATCAAGGTGTGGTCAGTAGGGGTGTGAGAACTAGATTTTTTGCTTCGAGAGAGTGGTGAATGAGTGAAATGGGTTGCTAGAGTCAGTTGTGAGAGTGCCTTGTCTGTTAATGGGTTCAAGGAGAGGTATGATAGATTGCGTGGATAGATTGGGTCTCCTGCGATGAGTCTTCGAACTCCATGGAGGTGCTATATTTCTAGTTTGGTAACTTCAATAATTACTATAATTATTATGAGTACTGGATTCTCTTCTCTTTTCATATTAAACATTTCTGTACATTTTTGTATAATGCAGTAGAATCCACTTATCGTGATCGTGGATAATATTATCAATCGGCTATTGTTATCAAAATCAGTTGGTCCCAAAACACACCATTTAAAATGAATTTAAAATAATCCATCTATTATAATCAAAGTTCCAGTTATTGTTATCATAATCCTCGAATGTTTGGCCTTTTGCATCTCAGAATTCTACGAAATACAGGTTAATCAGGAGAAAATTTGACAAAGAACATTTGTCAAAAAAATCAGGTTGAAACCTGACTTTTTTGTTAATCTTATTCTTCCTGTAAATCTTATATCTTCAAGGCAAATGCAGGGGTAAGGGGTATAAATACAGTCTAAATGTGATTTTTCCGAGTTTATTTTCATGCTCTCTTTCAGTAAGTGAATTTGACTTAAAGTGCTTGTTAAAACAGCCATTAGCAAGTAAAAAATGTAAAGATTTATCTTTTCAAGATAAAGCAAAGAATTATGGAGTGATAAGGTGCCCAAAATGAATCAGCATAGTGTGGCTGTACATTTAAAAATTTTACAACCACTCTTGTGTAAGATCTTGAAAAACAGATCGAACATTGAAACTTCAGCTCTTACTAATGAGAACATGGATTGGAGGAGAGCCCGATCTGGTAAGGATACTCAAGTTGAATCAGCATTAAAAATTTGGTTTAGTAATGTTCGTGAAAAGAATGCTTCAATTAATGAGCCTTTTGATGCGTCAAAATACAGAAGAACTTGCAAAAACAATGGGCAAAGAAAATTTCACTGCAACTGATGAATGGTTTAAAAGGTGCAAAAAGCAAGAGAATATTGTGTACAAGTGTATTCATGGTGAAGAAAAAAGTGCTGATTTTTTTTTTATCAGCTGATGTGTGGATTAAGAACGAGTAGCCAAAATTTATTGCTGAATATTCTCCAGAGGATATTTACAATGCAGACAAAACAAGACTATTTTCGTGCAATGCCTGAGCATACTTATTTGTTTAAAAACGAAAGTACTAAAGGATTTAAATCTTCAAAAGAGCAAGTGACAGTTCTTTGTTGTGCTAATATGAAAGGGGAGAAATGTGAGCTTCTAGTGATTAGAAAAAGTAAAAATTCTCAGTGTTTTAAAGGTATCAAAAGTTTGCTTGTTGACCACTGTTCTAGTCCAAATGCTTGGGTGACTAATGACATTTTCAACAATTGGTAAGTTAAATGGGATCTTAAATTAAAACAAAAAATTGTCTTGTTAGTACAAAACTGCACTGAACACACAAACAGTTTATGACTTTGTAACATGATATCATTATAGATAACTCCCAACTCAATGTGATTTTTCTAACCTTTCCTCCTCCCACACCACACAGAAGTGCAGTATCATTTAAGATGATTTCCTTATGGATATCTGAACACCTACAGCTCAGAGTGGGAACAAAACAGAAATAGTAAGTACATAGCATAGAATGCTTCAAGCTATAAACAACCACGTAATGACCATAACACCATCCTCCTCCAGTTGTATGAATCTTGTGTTCAGGCAGAGATGCTGAAACATTTGCCATCACTAGCGACCTTACACAAATTGTTCACATGCCAACCAGAATACCAGATAACCCGAACTGCTCCCCAAATAATCTAGATCTCTTCTTTACCAATGACCTTCCAAATACGCCCTGAATGTAGTGAGTCCCATGGGTAATTCTGACCACAATCCAGTGCTCATCTCCTGCCCATGCAACAACGCTTACACAGTCACACAGCCCACACAAGAGTAGTTTGGCATTAGAACAGTGCCAAGTGGGACAGCCTCCGAGATTACTATACTATGCTTCATTCCCATGGTAGGACTATTGTTTCTAGTCCTCCAATCCAAACATGTGCACCGAATGTATCACCAAAGTAATCCTCACTGGCATGGAAACATATATTCCCCACGCTTCTCTGAATTGCTGTCTCCTATATAAACCCTGGTTCTCCAAAAGATGTGCCAAGGCTGTATAAATGAAAAATCAAGCATACCATAACTAGCTCACATCAAGAACTCCATCCTCCTTTAGTGCTTATATTCAAGCTTTGGCAGGAAGCTTCCAAATGACAGCCAAGCCTTTTGGTCTCTTGCCAAAGCAATTGGTCATAGCTTCTGCCCCAACACTATTCCCACCCATATCATACCCAGATGGCTCTATTACATCATCACCTACAGAAAAAGTCAATCTCCTGGCCTCACACTTTGCTTCCAATGCAAGCATAATTGACAAAGGTAAATGTCCCCCAACCATTCCAGATGCCCAACATACAATGTCCTCTATATCCTTTTGCCAGAAAGAGATCAAAAAACTACTGTCTAAATTAGACACAAAAAAAGTCTCCTGGCCCTGGTGGCATTCCTCCAATTGTCCTGAAAGTTTGTGCACCAGAATTAACTCCTATCCTATGTCGCTTATTTTGAGACTTACAAACTTCTGAAAGGATCATACAGGATTTCAATTGATGGAATTTTTCAATTTATGGAGGGTGGGGAAAGGACAAGAGGGCATTCTTGGAAGCTAAGAATGAATGCTGCTAAGGGGGTGAGGGCTAGATTTTTCTCTCATAGGGTGGTGCATGATTTGAATGGATTGCCATTGGGTGTTATGAGTGCAAACAGTGTGAATGAATTCAAGAATAAGTATGACAGCTGGTGTGTGTAGTATGTAGCCTCCCTCAATGAGCCCCTGACTCCCTGGCGGTCTCTCTTAATAATAATAATAATAATGTATTTCATAAAATTTCTCCTAATAGTGGTAAATGTTCTGCATATTTCTATATCTTCATATTCCCCTTAAGTATTAGGCTCAAAGGCCTGTCACAACCAAGTAACTTAGCTTCATAAAAATCTTATTAATGCTCTGATAGGACACTTAATCCTATCTGCATCATTTGCTCTGTCTGTCTGTCACTTGTGTATATTCTCTGGCCAGTTGTTTTTCAGAATGATAAAACTCAGTTTCCAGGAGGAAAATCCTGCTACCTCCATATTAGACAAGCTAACTCACCTTCAGCTGAAAAAGCCCTTATAAAAATTCTTTACTTCTTTCTAACCAAGTCTCTTTTCCTGCAGACTACTGAATTTGGAGTGGAAATCATGCAGGTCATCCCTGCATGATTTCCACTCCAAATTCAGACAACTGCCACAACAACAACTGAATAAATAAAATAATTCTTACTAGAATAAAGGTCTTCAATAAAAGAATTCTGCATATCACAAGTGGCTTGAAATCAAAACGCCAGTATCTCACTCAGCCAACAATGCAACAAGTAACAATTATAATTTTTGCATGGAATTTTTTTTTTTTAATGTGAGATTTTTTTCTGATCAGCAGTGTTGCTTTTTTTTCTTATTGCTGTTTTTCATGGTTAGTGATGCAAGAAACTTAACAGGAAATAGAGAATATTTATAGCAGCCCCACAAGAAATATTTAAAAATCTGGAATGAAAAAAATAGAGGAATTATAGTAAAAGAAAAAGAGCTAAATCACCTATGATTTGCTGATAACATTGCTCTTTTAGGCAAACTCAGCAGAACAAGAAATGATCAATGAATTGAATGCAAAAAAATTAAAAAGATTAAATATAAACAAAAGCAATAATAATAAATACATAACCAAAAAAAAAAAAAAAAGCCAGGGCAAAAAATCACAGCAAAAAGAAAGAGGAAGAGGTTATGCAAAGAATTCAACTTGGTTAGGTGGTCTTCAGAAAATGCTATGAAACACTCAAAGAGACATTCCAATCTGTTTTAAAAGTAAAATATTTGAGAGGTGTATGCTTCTAATAATGACCTACAGAAGTGAAACACAGACTCTGACTGAAACATTGAACCAACAAGTGAAGACTACTCAAAAAGGAAAATGGATACATTACTACTTGGTATTACCATTCAAGATAGAAAGCACTATATTTAGATTACAGCTCAGACCAGGGTGAGAGACACTATAACTGCCTTTAAAAGATCCATGCAATAACATTCAAAAATGGACAGAGATGATATCTGAATGTTACACCAGAGATGGAATGAGATGTTGGAAGGATAAGATTAAAGAGATGACCAGAACTCTATAGCATAGAAAAGTTCGAGATAACTTAAACTTGAATGAGGATGATAACTACCTCCCTAGTTAATTATGGTATATCAGGCATACTCGTAAAAGTGTTCTCCTACTCTGGAGACCACACATCACTTCCAACTTCCCTACTACTTGGGGATCTAGTTAGCATTTCCTTCAATTAGAGAAAGTATGCTTGTGAGGTAGAAATACTCCCACCTGAAGTGCCAGAGTACAATTTGTGGAGACATTGCACATTGTCAGTCCATCTATTAAATGAACTGTTTTTTCCCCTTGATATATCTTGATAAGGAAATTTCAAACTAGAAATTTCTATATTAATAAAAATTAGTTTGAAATGCAGATAAAAATAAATACATTTTCTAAGCCTCTATATAGTTTGGTTGATAACAATAACATCCTTTTCTTGGGAAGAAGTGGGTTTTTTTAATCTGGTCCAGGATGAATAGAACCCTACCTTAATAAGATCTTTTCAAGCAAAAGCGAGTTAATCAGTCTCATGTCCCCCCCCCCACACACACACACAAAAAAAAAAAAAAAAGAGAGAGAGAGAGAGGAGAAGAAGAAAGAAACTACCCTATCAATACATGATAGGGTAGTGACATAGCAGACTAAGTAGGTAGGATTAATAACCCCATCAGAGCATTAATTAGATCTATATGTGGCCTGGATAAAGCCACCAATGCAATGCATTAAGAGGAAAGAAAATCTTATTCATTTAAGTGTTCACCATTTTTATTATAATACGCTCTCTTTAAGTTGTGCTCAAAATGAGAATAAAAGGTAAATTCAACTATCAGAATTCAACATGATGTCCTTAAGAAAGCAAAAAAAATTTTATGGAGAATAAGTGGACTGAATTGTCAAACATGCAAGAAGTAAATGATTTTAGAGTAAATGGCTAATACTCACACACAAACATTTCCAGTCATGTTGATATGAGGACATCGATGAGGTTTACACATTACTGCCACCACAGCAATCTAAAAAAAAAAAAAACATACTTTAATCAAACATATTAGAGCACTTTGATAACGATAGAATTTAAGTAAAATACTATTAACTCTTACTATAAACTTATAGTCCAAAGATAGTGTTATAGTGAAAGGTTTGCAATAATGAATTTTAACACAGTAATGGTGCCATGAGGTTTCATCTGGTGGGTATTGTTATAAATGAGTTCATTATAATAGTTTATAATGGAAAACTGACTGCATATTTCTCAAAAATACAATTAATTTCTCATTTATCTATTGGCCCAATTACTTAACACCTCAGATATTTAGAGGCTGAATTACAGGAATGATATAATCACAAATTTGGTATTTGTGGTTTTAACAAATACATAACCACATCTATTCACTTGATTTATTTTTAATATTTTTATTAAAAAGTACCAATTAAATTTTATTCATTTATTCACACTGCTTGCACTCACACCAATGGCAATCCATTCGAATCGCATCACTCTGAGAGAAAAATCTAGATCTCACCCCTTTTTAGCAGCATTTATTCTCAGCTTCCAATGGTGCCCCGCTCTTTCCCTTTTCCTCACCCTCCATAAATTGAAAAATTCCATTAACTGAAATCCTGTATGACCCTTTCAGAAGTTCTTAAGTCTCAATTATATCACTCCTCTTTCTCCTGTTTGCTAGTGTCTGCAGTCTACAAATTCTCAATCTATCTTCATAAGCAGTATTCCACAATCCTGATATCATTTTTAACACTCTCCACTATATCAGAATCACAATAGAAACCAGGAGACCAGACTAGTGCACAATAGTCCAAGTGAGGTCTTATCAAGGCCTTGTAAAGAGGCAAAATTACATCCTTATTTACATGTGAATGTTCGTTTCAGCATTGCAATTATCTTTTGAGTTGTATTTGCAATCTTTGCTACATGGCCTCTGAACTTCAACTTCCTATCTACCAACATTCCAAGATCTCTAGCCTCATCTATTCCTTCTAGCATAATCCCACCAATATAATACGACATTGGATATCTAATCTTGCCAAAGTGAATGACTTTACATTTACTGACATTTATGCCAAACAATATTAAATGTCATAACAATCTAATGTTTTTCAAATAATAACTGGGTTACTAGTAAAAAACATGTAGTAATGTCTCACAGATGAATAAAACAATGGTTTAATACATTTTAAAAAACATGGAGGCCACTACACAGGTGTAAATTAGGCTCCTATGTAGTACAGATGAAAGAACAACAGGACCCTTCAAATGGAAAAGAATTGGGTTCAATTTTCATCATGACATGGGAATCTTTATATGGTCTTTCTTTCTTTCAACTGACAGGTGAAAGAAAGAGGTCTCATATGAAGGCAGTAGTTTTTCTTTTTCTTCTTCTCCTGGAAACAAGTTTTTTTTTTCCTTCTACAAAACAGGCAAACTGACAAATGAACACACATAAATAAAAGAAAAATACTGTGAGGTGTGTAGTATATGCCATATATATACATATATAAGACATAATATATAACATATACTATGTTATACTAGTATAGCATAACCTTCAGCAGCTATAAGCCCTAGGACTCTGTGGCGGTATCATTTAATAATAATGACATTTATTTGCAAACAGAAAGCTGATACTACAGGTCATGTTCACACGGTTAAAAATTAAACAAAAAAATCCTAGTATTAGGCAAGCACTTTACTCTTTCATGAAATGGAAGTGCAATATGTGCCAAAATTCTTAGTCTCGAAAGCACTTTGTCATGCATATTATATATTTTATACATTTTATTATTTTTGTTTTGCTAACCAAATCTGTGACATTTGTTTTTAAGGTTTGTTTGTTTGAGAAAGAATATACATCTGACTTACTTGTTTATCAAATATTATTATTAAAAGAGACCTCCAGGGAGTCAGGAACTCATTGAGGGAGGCCACATATTACCAGCACTATCTGTCATACGTGTTCTTGAACTCATTCACATTACCTGCTCTAACCACTTCCAATCAAGCACGACTCTATGAGAAAAAAAAAAACTGAGCTTTCATCCCTTTCTTGTCAACATTCATATTCAACTTTCAAGGACATGCTCTTGTCCTTTCAGCACCCTCCATAAAATAAAAAATTCCATTTACTGATATCCTGTATGAATCTTTCAGAAGTTTGTAAGTCTCATCACCCTTCTTTATCCAGTTTGCTAGTGTCTGCAGTCCACAAATTCTCAATCTGTATTCCATAATCCAGATGTCATTTTTAATACTCTCCTTTACACTATCTCCACTATATCAGAATCACCACGGAAATCAGACCTGTGCACAATAGTCCAAATGAGGTCTTATCGCTGCCTTGTAAAGAGACAAACTGACTTCCTTATCTTTAAATTTCAAAGTTCATTTTAGCATTGCAGTTATCCACTGACTTGTATTTGCAATCTTTGCTATATTATTATATAACACCTCCAGGGAGTTCAAAGACTCATCGAGGGAGGGTACCTACTCTACAACTCTCTGTCTCCACCAACCGCAACTACCTTCATCATCTACACCAACACCATTTACCATCAAGCACCACCACTATTATTTTCACAGACAATCACAAACATCATGCTCACGGCAGGATTCAAACCCACAGCCTTTTGGCTGCAGAGCAGATATGCTAACCACTCGGCCAACTAGGCCAACATACAGCCCTTGAATATGCTTCCTATAACTTGAATAACTTTCTATCTACTAAACCTGATCAGTTTCTTCTAGCATAATCCAACCAATATAATACAATATTGGATATCTAATCACACTAAAGTACATGACTTTACGATTAGTAACACTGAACTGACAGCCATTTTCACATGTCCACAATTACAGCCTCTTCAAATCATTTTGCCAGTACTGCATATCAGCCACATTCCTGATTACCCTGCCTATCTTTTCATCATCAGCAAATAGCTGTATGTCTCCTGTCAAATCCTTCCCGATGTCATTGATTGAGTAACAGCAGATTAAGGACTGATCAACTGGTTACCTTAAATCTTGCGGACTCACATACTCCATATACCACTTTCTGATATGTCATCATCCATCATCTATCCCATTAACATTTTATAATATAATCCCATATTCTTCAATTTATGCAAGTCATCATGCTGTAATCTGTCAAAAGCCTTAGCAAAATCCCCTTGGCTAACTCAATGGTAACATTATTACAGAATGTGAACAAATTGTTCAAACATGACCTTCCTTTAGTAAACCATGCTGTTCACTGCAAGTACAGATAAAAGTCAAAATAGTTTTAATGTTAACATAACACATAACCATATAAAGAAAAACTCAGCATTTACATTTTCTTTTATATATATTTGTGTGGTTTATTATGATTTAAACACATTATGCTAATGCTGACATAGATATCTAGTTTCAGATATGGTTGAGACAGAATGAATGCACTGATTTTGAATAAGGAGTGTGTGTGTGTGTGTGTGTGTGTGAGAGAGAGAGAGAGAGAGAGAGAGAGAGAGAGAGAGAGAAAAATTCACAACTGAACAGATATTTTGAACAGAAAATTTGAGTCATTAAGATAAATTAATATTAAGAAAGCAAAATATAAGATTAAACATGTTGAACAAGCCTAGGTTAATAGTTTTTGAAGATACTAACACCACTTTCATCCATCTAAAACTGGGCAGATATATACCTTGCTAAGGTGATTCTTAAGAGACCTCCAAAGTAGACCTGCAAGGAATGTGAAGAGCCAACTGAAACTTTTTTTGTAAAATGTCAAAACTTTTAGTGATATGCCTCATTATTAGTGTATCCATTTGGATACTGAACCAATGAGGAAAGACTCACAATTTGCCATTTAGCCAACCAAACTGTATACAGTACAGGTTTAATGTGTGCACGTGTGAACACTATGGATTCTACTGTTTCCATAACAGAATCATGGCAAAAATTAAAAAGTCAGCTACTGGCACAACCCGAAACTAAACATGCTGATGAGATTATATATCATCTACAATGTAACCAAGTTATTCATAGCTGAAGCTTGGAGATGGCATTACATCTCATCACCAAACTCCAACTATGAATACTGTTTCCAAGTTTCAGACAGTATCCAAAACTTGAACTGTCTCTTCTGCTCTGCACAATGTTCTGTTTAAAAACTATTTAATGCTGTGCAAATCCCAACTAATAATACTGCTCCCACATTTCCGAACATACCTCTGAAATGTCCTTAAACAATCCATGGACTTTCTTCACCAAGTTAAACAATTAGAAGTATAGTAATAATAAGTAGAATAGTTAATGACCTCTGCTGACCTGTCCCACTTCATTCCCTATGAGACAGGTGCTACATACTTACTCTATAGATATCAACTTCTAGATAATTTCATGGTTACTGTTTGCTTGAACTGACATCTATAATTCTAGCACTCTCCTCAAAATTTATTATGTCAACAACAGTAATTGATCTCCAACCTTTTGCAGTCCAACTTTTATTTCAAACTAATTATTTTTTCATTTCATTCATTTCTGCAACCTCTGTCCTATGAAAACAAGTTTCAGTACTTCTATGGAATTACAATTTGCATTTGTTTATGGCAAAAAATGTTTTCCCTTTACCTATTTAATACCAATCCGCATCTGCATCCCCAGTACTATAATACAATACATTTCAGCCTTTTTTGCACAGGAGTACTAAAACTTATATGGATTTGCTAGAAGATGGAATGGTATGACACATATATCACTCCAACAAACAAGAAGCTGCAAATGCTACAGCAAATCAATGCTGTGTGTAAGCAAGAATCGTGAGAAAAATAATCTGTTGAGTTGTAAGCCTTGGGTGCTTCATGGAAAAGACTACTCCTAGAATCACTTTTTTGGAAGCTGAGGACATGACAGAAGTGATATGATTATACCAGGAAAGGATAGAAGTAAATGTCAGTCCAAGAAGTAAAATCTAGTCTTAACTATTAAGGTGAAAATTATCAAAAGAAGAATGAAGGCTCTTTTCTTTTCGGTTTTTTTTTTTTTTTTTTTTTTTTTGCAAAAAAAAGGTGCGTTTTGGAAGCATTCAAGGTGAACCCAGATGTCATTACCACATTGGAGGATGGTGTGGAAATCAGAGTTTACGGCAGAGAGGGGGGGGGGGGGTTAAAGCTTCAGATGTTTCAGAACTGCAGGAGGAATGGAGAATGCTATTATCAGCAATTCAACATGATATGCAGCGATCAGCCTGAGAGAAAATGGCAGTTTTTTTTTTTTTTTTTGAGAAGTCCTTGATGCCAAACCCTATCATTAGAAATGTTAAGTGCAACAGCACAGCCTTTCCACACAAGTGACCAGAGGAGGGTGATGTCGGCAAGAAGATCTGACTGATAGAATCACTAATTAGTTCACAGTTCTCCAAGTGTTGAAGAAGTTGACCCTCATTACTCTAGACAGCACAGAGGCAAGAATAAGAGGTTGCGAACCAGGTGTATATATGATTGCTTCCACGATGTCAGGTGCAAGCCAGCTTAATATAACATATTAGCTCAAGAGATGTACTCTGGAACTAACAGCTATCCTTTATCAGAAGTGCATCCCTTGGGCAAAAATTGTGGAGTACTAGCAGGTCCAGAAGCATTTTTGGTATCCAGATTGATCAACATTCTTCACATATCTTTCTGGCAAGAACTGCATTAATGCATCCTGGCAGAAGGCATTAATGCAATGTTCCAGGTAAAGATGGAAGCAATTTTCCTTGGTCATAATGTGGAAGCTGAATAAGAAGAATGATGTCGAGAGGCTGGCTTTATCTTTAGTTTACATTGCAATACTGCCAAGGAGAGAATATGGACAGGAATTTGCATCTAAAAGGTTTTGCAAGGAACCAAAAGGCACAACTATTAGTGTGAAAGGATTTTTTACATTTAGCCCTTCCAAATGTCAAACTAGCCTTATTAACAGTTGTTTTGTAGGTGTTGTGGACATCAATACAGGCTATGAAGGAAGCAAGAGTTTGCCTTAAGATGTTTTTTTTGTTTGTTTTTTAAATCACTGAACAACTACTATATGAACAGCTGATATTATAAACTTTAATTTAGAAGTTGTATTTATAAATATGTATCTTGCTGAGAAAAGGCTATTTTTTGAGATGCTTATTTGTTTATTCAAACAGGTTACAAAGAGTAGTTTTGTGTTAATTTTAAGAATGCTTTTATCATAAAAAAACACATGAATTTTTTTAGTCCTTGAACAGTCATTAGAATTGAATAACCATGAACAATAACATATCTAGTCAAGAACAAAACAGCAGAAAAATATTGATGAATACATAACAAATTTCTTTTGTTGGAATAATTTCTAAAATGGAATGAACTTGGGGAAAAGTATGTAAAAGTAGAAGTTTGTATTAGAAAACAGGGAATGGAAAAGTGAGTAAATTTGGTGGATAAAATTAATTCTATATGGAATTCATATGGTTTATCTTGATATCTGTCTACTTACCCCACTTGCTGTTCTAACAGGTTTGGCTCTTAACTTTGGAAGAAGAATCTACCAAAATAAAAATAACTATGTAATTCAAAATTATTATTTCTAAAATGCTAGAGGGAAAACATTTTAATTATACATTTCTATCACTATTACATGTGGAAATTCCTTTTTTCATTATGAGCCCAACACCTCATGTATTCTTCATTTCCAGAATAAATGTAAAGTTATCCCTTTTAATTTTTCCATTTCCAAGTCCTGATAGGAATTGAAGGCAAGTGAAAGGAAAAAAGACAGACAATGACACAAATGGTTCAAAACATAAAGGGTAGGATATAGTTCAGGTAGCTGGACCTGAACTATGCAGAGCAAGAGAGAAGCCCCAGAGAGAAATAGATGGATATTTGTGATAGTCAACCTCCTGGATGGAGATGACAGGACACATTACTAATACAAAGAACATTACAGTCACTAAAGAATGCTGTTGACTAAACACAATGCTAGAAACCTAAAAGAGTAATCAATATGATGTGGGTTTGTTAAGTCCATAAATGGCTCAAGGCTTGATAAAGCTGATTTTAGCAGTATAAGACAATTTGAGATAATAATCAAAACTGACCATCTCTTCACTTATTTTTTTAATCAATACATCAGCGTTATTTAAGGTTTGCAAGTCCTACTACAGTGATGTGTCTATGGTTTAGCATATTATAGTGTAGCATGTGTTGTTGAGCATAATCATAATCTTATAATTATGCTAAAAAGAAAAAAAAATGGTCTTTACTCTTTATATTTGGAATTCACTTAATGCTTTACGAAATAAGAACAAATGAAAATAGAACCAAAATAAACAGACCATGATACATATAAAATCTGGCATTAGTTTAATTAATCAAAAAACTCTGAAATTCCTTTTAAGAAATGCAGAGACCTGATAAGGGCTTCTGACTCAATGTCCAATGCTTACTACCTTATGGTGTACCTTGTTAGGCAATCTACCTGGATACTGAACAAATGAGGATGGGTTGGCAATTTGGGATTTAGTCAACCAAACTGTATTCTTATTGGCTTGAACCATAATGCAAAATGATGGTACAACATCAGAGAATTTAATGCTGGCTGGGGTGTTGCTCAGTTAAACAAGGTTCCCATTGTCTTCATCAGGGAACCATGGTGAACAGCAGAAAGTTCAGCTACTGCAATAAATCCCAAAACACATCCTAACTAAACATCAACAGAGTTCAAGATTGGCACCATCAACATAAGAAGTTATGAGGAAGTGGTGGAGAGGATCCAGAGGCAAGTGAACAAGATGGTGAGTGGTCTGTGGAATGCTCCCTATGAGGACAGAATGAAGGTCTGTGGATTGCAAAAGTTGGTTGATAGGGAAAAAAAAAGGGGGGGGGGGAGATATGATATTAACATATAAGTTAGTTAGAGAATTTTATAGGATTGATGCAGGGGAAAATGTTTCAACACTTGGCTAGATAGAGCAGAACAAGAGGTCATTTCTGGAAGTTGAGTAAGAATGTGGTCAGCAAGTGCATGAGGACTAGAGTTTTTGCTTGGAGAGTGATGAATGAATGGAATGGGTTGCCTGAATCAGTTGTAAGTAGTTTTCAAGGCGAGATATGACAGTTATTATGTTGATAGTTTGGGTCTCCCACAATGAGACTCGGGACTTCATGGAGGTGCCTGTGCAATAATAATAATAACATAAAAATGTGCACAAATTCATACGGAGAGAAGAAGATGCAAAGAATAAGAAAATTCTCACTGTGACTTATTTTTTATAGCAATGTTTTCTTGTTGATTTGGTTTAGGAGACAAGAGCATACAGAGGATTTGAAACTGGAAGCGATCATCATGTTTACATGGTGATAAATCTTTTTAGAGGTGAACTGGAAACTCAAATATACAAATATTACATGATCTGTAATAAGCAAACACAACATTGATATGAATGTCACTGAGTATGGTAAGGAATCTGATGAAAGAATGGAAATATACTCTATGGGTTCAGACTTTTTAAGTGTGTCTGCAGATTGAAAAGAGAAAGTTGCCCAACCAAGTCAAACAGAGTGCAGACTTAAGTATATACGAAAAAAACCAGGAGGTAACATCTAACATTTATACACAAATGCAAGGAGCATCTGAAACACAAGCACAGTGCCTTGGTAAACATGTTTTGGCCTAAGATTATTGCCATTAGTGAAACCTGGCTATCAAAGTTAGAAGTAACTGAAATCAAACATAAAGGGTATAGTATTTTTAGGAAGAATGGAAGAGATGGAGGGGAGCTCTACTAATGATATCAGATGATCTGTGTTTGGTTAGGATAGAAACTCACGAAAGTAATAACAATGATGTCCCATTTAGCAGTGAGTTTGAGGCTATCTGGTGTCATGAGGATAATAGGATAAAATAAATGGTGGGGTGTTCTACAGACCTGGTGGTCTAGCTGCTCAGGACGATGAAATGCATTACCATTTTACAATGAGTAATCATTATGACAACTTAAATTATCCAAACAATGACTGGGTAGAAGAGAAATCTTGTGATAAGAATGAAGGAGATTTTATTTAACTGTTGTGAGACAACTTTCTCGAGCAGCATGTGAAAGAAGAAACTAGAGGTCAAAGAGTGTCAAGATTTGATCATAGCATCAGGAAGGGTCTCAATTACAAACATGCCTATTTTGTCACCAGTTGGTGACAGCAATCATGCTGTACTGACCTGGGAAGTAGCTAACTATATGGATGTTCCAATTAAGACAGGTTACATGCTGAACTACAATTCTGGAAATTATGACACATTCAGGAGAATACTATCTTTGGTGCCATAGCATCAGTTACTGAATGGCAAGGATATCAGCAATACATGAAAGTTTTGAAAAGGGCGCTTAAATGAGGTAGTAACTGAATGCATCCCTAGAGCCAAGAACAAATAGGGTGGGAGTGAAATGGATGCGCAAACTTATTAAGCAAGAGATCCATAAGGAGAAAATAATGTAGAAGGAATATCATACAAATAAGAGTGAAAGGCCTTATGGAACATATGAGGCACAGGTCAGAAGAGTTATGAGTGTTATGAAAGCTAAATCAAAGTATGATAAGAAATTGTCCCTGCTAGCTAAAGGCAATCTGAAAAAGTTTATTGCTATACTGCAAGTAAAAGAAAAAATGAATGTGGACGAATAATCCTATGAATGCAAATTACCCCTATGTCAGAATAGATGAGATTGTTTAAATAATGAGTATCTGCTTTGCCAAGATCTATAAACCAGAAACATCATGCACAATGCTACCACTACACTGGATGAAGTGATAGAGGTGCATAAGAATGAGGCTCAAGAGTTGTTCCATAATCTGGATATCAATTCAGCAATACAGCCAAATGGAATATCAGCAGAATGATTTGAATAACCTGGAATTCAATGTTAGTAAGTATAAAGTTTGGTGTGATGAGATTTTCAATGGCATATATTGGTGAGATTATTTTACAAGAAATAGATGAGGCTAGGGATCTTGGAGTTATGGTGGATAGGAAACTGAAATTCAAAGTTCACATTGCAAAAATTGCAAATACAACTCAGAAGATAATTGCAGTGTTGAAACGACATTAGGACATATAAGGATAAGGAAGTACTTTTGCCTCTTTACAAGACCTTGATATGACTGCACCTGAACTACTTGCCCAGATATAGTATCCTAGGTTCAAAGGGAATAAAGAAACTTTGGAAAGGGTACAAAGAGTAACAAAGATGATATCAGAATTATGGGATGTAGTTTACAAGGACAGATTGAGAGCATGTGAATTGCAGACAGTGATAAATAGCAGAAAGAGGAGAGATGATAAAGGTGTATAAATTTCTGAAAAGCTGTTTATAGGTTATCAACTAATGAAATTTTTCATTATATGGCAGGTGGGGAGAGGATAAGGAGGCTTCCGTGGAAGTTAAGTTTGTGTGCAATTAAGAAATGGATGAGAGATAGATTTTTCTCTCAGAGTAGTCAGTGAGTGAAACAATTTGCCTGTTGACGTGGTGAGTACATCCAGTGTGAAAGAGCTTAATAGAAAGTATGACATTGGGTGTGTGTGATGTATGGCCTCCCTCGATGAGTCCTTGACTCCCTGGAGGTCTCTGATAATGATGATGATAATAATATTCAAAAAATAATAATAAATAAGAGAGTTTGAAAATAAGAACCAAACCTTAGAGATTCAGTGACAAACCATGAAAAAAAAAAATAATTTACTGATTAAGGGAGAGAGACATGTGGTAAGGTTGTCTTGAAGGATAAAAAAATCCTCCATGGCACACTCAGGAAGTAAAGAGGCAGTAAAGGAAAAGAAGAAAGTGTAGCAAAAGACTAGTAAGTAAGTCAGCATGTGATCTTAGAGAATACAGAGAAAAATGAAGAAGGCAAAGCACTGTGTAAAATTAGCTAAGCAAAAGCCATCAGAAGACTTGGGCATGAACATAGAAAATAAATAGCAGGAAGGTGGCAAAATATTCTGGAGAGGATTGAAAAACCAAAAAAAATGTGGGGGTGGGGAAGTACGTAAAAGGAATCAGATATGATAATGGTGACAAACAAAAGATAAATATATTTTAGACACTTGAAGTAATTACTATGAGAAGTTTCTAAATGAAATAAGCCGTGACAACAGTGGTAGACCAGAGGTCAGCAAACTTCTTTGACCATCGACCCCCCTCTATTTTACTATTACGTAATTATGTCAGGACAAGCAAAAAAAGATGCTTATGCGAGTTTTTAGATTGTTTATTTTATAGTTACATTGTTTCTTGTATGTATAATATAGTATATATTATTATATTGGTTTAATGTCAAAGAAATACGTTTTTGACGTCCTTATTAACATTATATATTTGATAGAAGCGATAAATAATATATAAAATATAAAATTTAATTTAGATAACAAAATAATAATAATGCAATCTTCCTATAGGTATATATAGGATGTACCACGGGCGAGAACCACGGACATCCGTTTATTAGTAAATACGTCATTTTGGCCTACGTAACTATTTTGATGACCTTGCTCCATCTTACAGGTCCTATTCATGTCACTGTTCCCACGATTCACTCTTAACTGCATTGTCATTCAGGATGGAGGTAATCCAAGTTAACCGAATTAAATATTACCCATACAATGATGTCTTATATTTTTCTATCGACCCCTAACAATGTTATATCGACTCCTGAGGGTCGATATCGACCACTTTGGCGACCACTGGACTAGACGATATATGACCAGATATGGAGATATAAAAATTTTACAGCAGCTACACTGAATAACAAAACAAAAGCCTGTTCACAAGGTCAAATTCCAGATGACAAAGTAGAGCTATCACAGTACTCATCTATAATGTGTGAATTACATAAGAATTTCGTTATTGAGCATTCCAAGTAAGATTTGTGGAAGCATACTTGAGAAAAGGCTAAGAAAAATTGTGGAAGGGCCGAGAGGAGCAATCTGAATTCAAAACAAACAGAAACTGTCAGGATCAGATGTTCACATTAAAACAACTTATTGAGAAATTATGGGAATGTAACAAAGATCTGTATCTAAGTTTTGAGGACCTGAAAAATGTATATGACATGGTACCAAGAGGAAAGCTGCAGTTATATGATGTAAATGGGGCAATACATAGTTCACATATAAGTTGTAAGTCAGCAGCTAGAATTTAAAGAGGTTCAGAAAGATGGTTTGATGTTAAATTAGGTGCAAAACAAGGATGCACATGATCTACACAGTTTTGCCATAAATACTGTTACAACTTCTGCATAAACCTGCACTGCCCAAAGAATTGTGCAAGCCACATTTCTTTAGTGGTGCTGTGCACAACCAACATTTGCGTGTTTATCAGTAGAGAGAGAGAGGGAGTTGTCTAGTTGTACAGGTTAACATGCAGTGGGAAGATTATGAGAAGTGTGTAGAAGTAATAACACTTCACAAGGTTGGAATGCAGACACCTGTCATTTTCAACATGCTAAAACCCCTAGTGATCAGTAGGTTGTTTGTGTATCAGACTATTAAATGTTATAACGATACAGAAGATGTATCTGACCGCCAAAGAACAGGTTGACCACACTGCAGTAAGACACAACAGCTTGTGAGGGCTGTGAAGATACACCTCTTCCAGAATCCTGTGGGAACACAGAAAGCGATGCCGCAGAAAGTTAATTTTGCAAAGAACAATGTCACGTGTACTAAATGATGACCTGGGGGTGAGGGCCTATTTTCGATCTACTGGACACTTCCTAACACCACAACTTATGTGGCAGAAGGTGATAAAATCAAAGGCACTTCTCTGGTGTATGCAAACAACAGACACAGAGCTCTTCACAGACGAGAAAATTTTCAACATCGAAGAGTCATTTAACTGCCACATGTGTCCCGGATGGTTGCACAGCAAGTGCCATAGCACCCAGGATTCAGAGAGGTCATGACCTTTCGTCAGTGATAGTTTTGTTGGGGGGGGGGGGATGTATCAGGAGATATCCAAGTTGCATTTCTGCAAGAAAGAGGTCAAGACCTCTGACGAAGTGTATCAAGACAGCACACTGAACCTGTGGTACAGCCCCTGAACAACACCTTGTTTCACAGTAGGCAGTGGACCTTCCAACAGGATCCAGCCCCTGCATACAAGGCAAGGACCACACAACAGTGGTTAGAGGTAAATGTGCCCAACAACATGAATTAGCCAATCTGATTAGCCATCTAGAAGTCCTGATCTGAATCCGTTGGACTTCAACACCACCAACACCCACAATCACTAGCCTGAAAGTGGATTTGGAGTGAGCAGTAGCAGCATTTCTGTTGGACGTTGTGCATGCCGTGATATGTGGCTTCACAGACTTCAGGTGTGAGTGAAGGCAAAATGGGGACATTTCAAACACTGATTGCTGCTATACATGTGCTGAAAGTTTTAAATGATTTACTGATAGATGAAAGGGTTATGCATTGTTCAAGTTGTAACAGAATTTATAGCTATACTAGGTACAAGCAGCCCAGTCGTGAAGATGCTTTACTTGCAAACTTTGTTTGCTTGCACTTAGATAAAGGATAAACCAAGAATGTAACTTCTTGGCATCTTTAATTTATAACCAAGTGAAAAAAGTTCAACAATTTCTGAATACTGTGTAGGTGGTAGATAAATTTAATCATTTAATTTTTGGTACTGACACACATGCCAGCACCAATGATCAACTCCTTGGATCAAAATGTTTGTATGAAACACCCTATTTGATTCAAACATTCAGGGATAATATTTGGGGTGGGGGAGGTCAAATGATGATGTTTAATATATAAAATTATCTTCATCATTTCCTTTCATGTTAAGCTCAATGGACTGTCAGAGTCAAATATAACTAGACTTCACAAAATTAATGCTGTTATAGAGAAGTTAATCTTATTTGCATACTCTACTAAGTCATCATCATCATCATCAAATTCCTGCCATGTACCCTCAAGGGGTGTACAGGATATGACAGTACTACATGAAAAAATTACATCATTACTAACTTCCTATCTACAATTTTCCTCCAAATCAGTCTGTTACTTGTCAAGACTCCAACATTATCAGATCTTATATTTCTATCGTCTAAGGCACTTTGTACCGTATCAATCCACCTATATCTTGGTCTTCCTCTGGGTCGTTTTCCTGGCAACCTGGCAGAGAACACTTGTTTTGCTAATCTTTCCTCTCCCATTCTATTTAAGTGACCATAACATCTGAGATTAGCTCTGCTAACGCATTCCTGGATGCTGACAATGTCAAGTTCTTTCCTAATATCCTCATTTTCATATGATATTGCCATTGATGCCATCTGTTCACGCCTCTAATCTTTCTCAGGACTCTCATATCTGCGGTCTCTAGTCTTTGGTCAAGTGTTTTACTTCTGACCCAGCTCTCAGATCCATAAGTTAAAATTGGTTTGAACACAGTCTTGTATACAGCTAATTTAGTGTTCCAACTAATTTCTTTCTTATTCCATATGAATTTATTCAATTGACTTCCCACGATACCAGCTGTGCTGATTCTGTTGTCTATTTCTATATTTAGTTTACCATCTTCAGTAAAAATTGTGCCTAAGTAGCTGAAATGTTTTACTTGTTCCACAGGTTCTCCATTCACAACACAGTTGACATTTTCAATGATTCTGCCTATTTTCATTGTCTTTGTCTTTTTATTGCTGACCCTCATACCATATCTATTACAACAGCTATTCAATTTAGTCAGAGAATCTTGCAGACTTGTAGCGGATTTATTTAGAAGTATAACATCATCCGCATAAAGCAAATAGCTGACATTAACATCTCCAATTTTGATATCAGGTTTAATACCACATTCCTTGATAATGTGATCCATATAGATAATGAATAACAGAGGGGATAATGTACATCCTTGTCTCACACCAGATTTAACATTAAACCATCTTCCTGTACTTCCTTCAATTCTAACTGCTGACTCACAACTCAAATAAAGACTAAGTATTGCTTGATATAATGCCCCATTGACACCATATAACTGCAGCGTATTGAATAGCTTCTCTCTTGGCACCTTGTCATATGCCTTTTCCAAATCGACAAAACTTAAATACAGATCTTTGTTATATTTCCATGCTTTCTCGACTATTTGTCGTAAAGTGAAGATCTGATCCTGACAGCCTCTATTTGGCCTGAATCCAGCTTGTTCTTCACCAAGCTTTTCTTCCACAATTCCTCTCAACCGTTTCTCAAGTATACTTGCATAGATCTTGCCAGGAACACTCAGTAGGGAAATACCTCTGTAATTCTCACATTCAGTTTTATTTCCCTTTTTATATATGGGTACTATGAGAGCTCTACTCCAATCATCGGGAATTCGTCCCTCTGTCCAGGCTTTCTGAACTATGCAGTGCAGCCACTGTAAGACTCTTATACCACCATACTTCAGCATTTCTGGTCGAATATCATCTACTCCTGCTGCCTTTCCACATTTCAAGCCTTTGATGGCTTTTTCTACTTCAAGTATGAATATGTATTCCTGACTGCATGCCTGGTCAGTGTTTTTTATCACTGTGCTGTCATCACTGCTTGTTTCATTTAGCAGTTTTTCAAAGTAATTACTCCATACTTCAAGGATATCTTTTTCTCCTGTTTTCATTTCACCTTTATCATCTCTAATTCCTTTTAAAGCACTCTTTCCTCCATTCTTAAGCTTCTTCAACAACCTCCAGAATATTTTGCCACCTTCTTGATATTTATTTTCTATATTCTTGCCAAAGTCCTCCCATGACTTTTATTTAGCTAGTTTTACACACTGTTTAGCTTTCTTACATTTGTCTCTGTATTCTGTAAGAGTAAAAGCTGACTTATTTGCCAGGAACTTTTGATATGCTTTCTTCTTTTCCTTCACTGCCTCTTTAACTTCCTGTGTCCACCAGGGAGTTCTGATTTTTTTATCCTTGCACACAACCTCACCACATGCCTCTCTGGCAGAATCAATCAATGTTTCCTTCAGAGTTTGCCACTGAATCTCCAAGGTTTGATTCTTGTTCTCAAACTCTTTCATTTTCTTTTCAATAATATTTCTGTATTTTAGTCTACAGTTCACATCTGAGAGCTGCTCAACTTTTATTCGCTTTAAAACTTTCTTACATGTTATTCTTTTCAATATGAAATTCAATTTTATCCTGCTCAAGACTAAATAGTGATCACTTCCAATTTCAAATCCTCTGTACACTCTGGTGTCCTGCACCAGGGAGAAAACATCACTATCAACAATAACATAGTCAATGAGACTTTTCTTATTCCTAGCCTCTTCTCTCCATGTGAATTTGTGCACATTTTTATGTTGGAACATGCTATTAGTAATAACCAGTCCATGTCCTGAGCAGAAATCCAACAGATATTTGCCATTATTATTAGCTTTGCTCTTTTCTCCAAATTTTCCCAAAATATTTTTGTATGTCTCACAATCATTTCCTACTCTACTATTTAGATCCCCAACAAGGACTAACTTTTCCTTTTTCATTGTGTCAGTTGCTTTTTCTAAAGCCTCAAAAAATTCCTCCACTTCTACCTTAGTAGAACCTTCTGTGGGACCATAGGCACAAATAAGTCTCATTGTCCAGTTCCCCATTCTCATATTTGCCCACATTGGAGGCTGAAAATCTTGAGTTTTAGAGAGGAAAAAAATCCTACCACCTCAGTATGAGATTAGCAACTCAGTTTCAAATCAAAACACTCTTACAAAAGTTCTTTACATACTAGGCAGGATTCAAATCCTGGTCTTTCCAAAAAAAAGCATAGTCTTTACTAACTGAGCAAATAAAAGTCTATTACTATTATTTTAAAAAAAAGTATGAGTGAAGGAACCAAGCAATGCTTGGTTCCTTATTATAATAGAAAGTATTATAATATTATATTAGATTATAATAGAAAGTAATAATAAGATTATGAATTTCAATTACCTTCTTATAATCAGGAGGTACTGCTGCAATAATATCTACAAGCCTTGGTTGAGTTTCAAGACCATGTTTGGAAGATATAATACCTTTCACTCTAAAAAAAATAAAATAAAATACACACATCACTTAATTTTTAATTTTCCAATAACAAAAGATGCTACTTGAATAAAAAAACTTGTAACATTTATTAAAGCCTTGTTTCTCGCAATAGTTTTTAATCTTGTTATAAAAATAAGATTTATATATCTAGTTTGGCAATACAACATTTCCTAAAGGATTATCACGGTTGCTCAAGTTAAGAAATTTAAAAATGAAATATTTAAAATTATGTTTTCACTTATGCATTCAAGTGTTCATTAAAGGGCAACTAACTGTAGGCAGGCTAATGCAGCTGCTTTACCATATAAGGAATGAAGTAACACTTCATTCCTTGTAACAGAGAACACATATATATGCATTGTACCGTATCATGCTGCATGTACAGTATTTATATCTATGTGTGGGAATCATCTTTAAAAACAAGAAAATGGAAAATTTTCTGAAGTCATTATATATGAAAATAAATAAATAAATAATATATATGTTTAAAAAAAAAATTGAATTAATGATTACAAAATGCATCAGAAAATGTGAAATATGACTAAGCTTTGGCATGCTAAAAAGTATTATGCATGAATAAGCATTATGTCTTTAACCAGATAAATTTATAATAGAAACATGGTTACCAATTTTTACTTTTTTATGCAGATAAATGTTATATGTGAAGAATCATTATGCCCTTAAATGTCATAGTGGGTACTTCATCAAATATGTACTGGGTAGCAAGAAAGTTCCTGCATGTTTAGGCTATATGGATAGATTTAAATATCGAGACATACGTGTACAATACAATGATAAAATTATAAAGTAACATATGAGGTAGGTTCCAAATGTTTCTGGCCTGACATACAAACTTTGTGCCAATTTTAAAATGCCATGCATGACAAATAGCAGCATCTATAGGGAGGTTAATGTACTAGTTTCAACTCTCTACCTGTGTCATTCAGTTGAAGGCACTCGCTTGACTAATAACGTGGCACACTAAGTGGCCATAATGTTAAAAATTGAGTACTGCACTGTGATAAAGTTTTTCACCAAAGAAGGGCTTTCTCCAAGTGCTATCAAACAGCGATTGGAAGGTGTTTATGCAGAAGCTTCTCCTTCATATTCTACCATGAAGGAATGGGCTAAACAGTTTCGCCTAGGAAGAGAGAGCGCATCAAAGATGATCCTCATGATGGTCAGCCTGCAGAAGTGATGACTGAAGAAAATGTCTCTTGTTGAGGAGAAACTGCTCGATGACAGATGGCTGAAGATCAAAGAAATCTCAGCAAGGTTGGGCTCTCTATAACAACTGTCTTTTGCATCATTCACAAGAAGCTTCACATGAAAAAGGTAAGTGCAAAGTGAGTACCTCAACTTCTCTCTTCAATTCAGGAGAGGAAGGGAATCAGAAAAAAGTGCTGGAATCCATTGTCACTGAGAAGAAAATCATGGTCCTTTATTATGATCCTCTTTCCAAAAGAGAATCCATGAAGTGGTGCAAACCAGGCAAGCATTGCCAAGAAAAGTCAACTTCACTCACTCCACCAAGAAGATCTTGGCAACAATCTTTTGGAATTGCTGGGGGAATTCTCTTGATTGACTTCAAGGAAAGGAATACCACTGTGAATGCAGAATATTATGCTTCACTCCTGCACAAACTGCATGATGCCATAAAGGAGAAGAGACAAAGAATGCTGAGACATGGTGTTTGCCTGCTTCACGACAATATACCAGTCCATATGGCTCTTGTTGCGAAGGCTGCAGTGAAGGACTGTAGCTTCCAGGAGATTGAACATCCATTCTACAGCCCAAATCTAGTATCCTGTGACTACTATTTTTTCTCGAAACTGAAGAAAGACCTTAAAGACCTGGAAGTCCTCATGATATGTTACAATAGGATTATTCCACTATCAAGCAGCTAGCCTGAGAAAACATTTTACTACTATACCTTTAACTTAAAGGAAGAAAATGCAGTTTTAGACCATTTTGCAAACAAAAGTACAAACTCTTTTTTCAAGGACATAGAAATGTTAATTCAAAGATGTGAAAAGTGTAAACAATAAATCACACGATAACCACAGTAAATAACTTTAATGAACTGAAAGTACAGATATTTCATACTGAAAATAACAGTACATCATCAATGTGTAGAAACAAGCAAATCAAAGGAATTCGAATACAGGGTACATTCAGCAGTTGGTGGTTTACCAATTAAAAACTATTGCTGGATGCTAAAAATTAATATTAATAAATAATATTATTAAAAACTATTTTTGATGGTTACATAAGATAAGAATCTCCCAAACTTTTGGGAGAGAGGGACAACATTCCGATTCAGATTTGGCCGATGTAAAAGAGCTTGCAACTTTCTTTGAAAAGGCATTCATATTTAAAACCTGCTTCTATGGAGAAGTTTCATTCCACTGAATACTGTGTTTAGTGTCAATACTATGTTGTGCCAGACCAGATACAACAAAAAAAACAATTCTTTGTTGTATTTTTGATTTTTGTTTAATATTTTTTATTTTTAAACTGCAATGTTACTGTTATTTATTATGATATTTTTCATGGGAGTTTTTTTTATGTTGACTCCACATATGAAAGGTCACAAGACCTATAACAGTATAGTGCCTTGAGTGGACAAGCAACTAAGGAGAAAAATGTAGCCTGCTGATATGTTTCTTAAAAGTGGGAGGTTGTGCTCAGTGAGAAAAATAGTATGGTGATGTTAGAAACTTAGGCAGCAGGAGGGAAAAACTTCTGGATATAATTCCCATAGAAGGAATGCCCAGGCTATGGTCCATATGTGGCCTCATAACAGCATCCCACTGCATACTTCTATTATCCTGAATCCCTCTAGGTATGATTTGGAAGTGCAAGTATTAGAAAATTATTTATCCACTGGTTGGAAGTCCTCATGATATGTTACAAAAGGATTATTCCACTATCAAACAGTCAGCCTGAAAAACTGTTTTACTGCTATACCTTTGAATGGAGAAAGTGTTGGCTCAGTAATTAATCACCGTGTGGTGAGCATGCAGAAAAGTATGATCACTCCTTAAAGTATATAACCAATAGAAAGTTGCAGTGAAAACAACTAAAACTACTGACTACTTTAGACTGAAAAATTTTGTATGAAAAATACATACAAAGAACTACAAAATATCCTCAAACAAAGCAGAACAGATAGTTTATAATATAATATAAACACAGAACTTATTAAATTTGCAGGTAAAGAATTTAACATCAGATTTCTAAAATTTATAAACCAAATGTACAAAAAGGGAAAATCCCAAAAAAGCTGGGGTAGAGGTCTAGTGATACCAATTTATAAAAAAGGTCTAAAAACGGATTGCAATAATTATCGTGACATCAGCCTCCTCAATAAAGGATACAAAATTTTTGCAAAAATGTTAACAAACAAATTTTTATCCCATACAGAATCACAGTTGGGAGAAAAACAGAATGGATTCCATAATAGAAGATCACGTATAGACTCAGCTTTTATCTTAAAAATAATTATAGAAAAACATAGAGAATACAATATTGAAACACATATAGCTTTCATCGATTATATAAAAGCATTTGACAAAATTCTGAGAAATAAACTATGGGGAAACTAAAAGAATATCACATTCCAAACCAACTATACAATGCTCTGTTAAACATATACCATAATAATGAAATAGCAATAAGGCAAAATGATATCATATCCACTTGGAAACTAATAAATAGAGGAGTCTGTCAAGGTTGTCTGTGATCATCCATATTATTCGACACATTGTCAAAAAATGGAGAGAAGTAAATACAGGTAACCCTCGTATAATGCGGATGTTAGGTTCCACAGAAATGCTGCGTTATATAAATCACGTTATGCGAGTCTCAGATCACATAGAAAAAGTAGGGTTATGTTCTGAAATCGTTTTTTTTTTTTTTTAGTTATATAAACAACAATGACATACCCAACAAAAAAAATATTTTTATTTAATTCAAGTAATTCATATAAGTTAAGAAAACATATAAACTATGAAACAAATACATAGTATAAAAGTATAAAAATTACAAATTGTACTTAAACTTCATTGCACATAATGCATAAATGTTTTAGGCAAAATAAAATAGTGCATATTTTAATCTTTCATAGCACGAGGATTTGGGGATTGGTTAATAAACACTGGTTTTGTCATGTAATCACCTGATGCACTACTACAAAACAGTAGACTAATTCTATCTTTGGAAACTTTGAAACCAGGAGCTGATCTTTCATTTTTCAAAATATAGGTGCGTTTTTGCACGTTTTTCCAATATAACCCGGATTCATCTGCATTGAACACCTAGTCTGCACTATAAATGTTTATAAACTTTGAGAGTTTTTTGTTTAATGAGATTTCCATCCATAGGAATTTTCTTTTTAGGTGCAATCTTCTATCGAAATCATTAAAGATTTCTCCATTTTTCCATTAGAATATCGCATACACGAGCAATGAACTTTGCACTTATCGTTGACCCAGCAATAAACACTTTCTCTGATTTTATGTTCATTTTGTTTGATTGTTCGAATTGTTGATTCATTTAAGTTCAAAGTCCCTGCAAAAACTCCTGGTTTTTTTCTCCATTTTTCAACTGATCCAAGATTTTGAATATTTTCTTCAAGAGAAATTAATTTTGTTTTCAATGTTGGTTTTCCCCTTTCGTTGTAGTTTGTAGCCATTACTATAAAAATAATTTTTTACACAAAAAAAGCAAGCATTACATATTGTATGTAACTCTCCAGAAAAAAAAGTGCTCAGCTTGAGATGAACACGCTTATGATTTTTAATGTACTTTCCTGGCAGAAACGAGGGCAATTTTCAACAATAAAAGTTTTATAGGGTAAACAATTGAGGTACATGCATGCTAAAGGATATTTCCCCTAATATAAATTCGCTAGTTATAATTACATGCGGGATACAGGCAGACACAAATTTAACGAAGATAAAATTTTATTTTTTATTTTTTAAGTCATGCAGTGAAAAACATATGAAAAGATAAAGGGTTACTGCAATTTGTAGACCGTGTTTTTATCAGAACCGTGTTGTATAAGTACCATGTTCAACAAGGGTTATTTACTACAATTTTAGACTGTGTCATATCGAAACAGCATTGTATAAGTACCACGTTAATCGAGGGTTATCTGTACATGTGGATTCCAAATTAATTGACATACAAAAATAGACACACTACTCTTTGCTGATGATCAGATCATCTTTGGAAAGACTGAAGATGAACTGCAGAAATCAATTTATAATTATTATTATTACATAACACCTCCAGGGAGTCCAAAGACTCATCGAGGGAGGGCATCTACTCTACAACTCTCCGTCTCCACCAACCGCAACTACCTTCATCATCTACACCAACGTCATCTACCGCCGACCACTAGTATTTTCACAGACAATCACAAACATCCATGCCCATGGCGGGATTCGAACCTGCAGCCTTTTGGCTGGAGAGCGTATATACTAACCACGCGGCCAACCAGGCCAGCATATATTATATCATATATAATATATAACACAATATGGCCTAGAAATGTCAATGGAGAAAACTAAAGTCATGGCTTTTAAGGAAATAACTCTGTCAGAAGTAAAATAATAATAAATAATAAAATAATTGAGCAAGTTAATAATTTCAAATATGTAGGTTGTAAAATATCTAGGTCTTACATAAATTAAATAGATATTGATTTTAAGATGACAAACTTTATAAAAATTACTGGAGTAATTAACAGAACTTTTAAACCTAATTACATACAGAAACACACAAGACTCAGCGTCTACAAAACAATAACCAAACCTACACGATTATATGGAAGCGAGATCTGGACCTTCGGAGAAAGAGATATACAGAGAATTCAGGCAGCAGAAATAAATTCCTTAGGAAAACAGAAAAACTCACTTTAGTAAATAAAAAAAGAAATAGTGAAATAATTAAAAATCTCAAAATTAATCCTATAACAGACTCAATGAATTAAATATAGGAAAAACTAGCTAGACCATATAGCAAGAATGCAGAGAGAAAGATTACCAAAAAAGATCTTAACATATAATCCTAGAGATTATATGTTAAGGAATAGGGGATGACCAAGAAGAAAATGGACTGAGCATGGAACAGGCCACGTGGCTTAGAACCTGGATAGGAAGATGACGAAGTTCACTTTACCTTTCACATAACCCACACCAGATGTGCATAATATTAGAATGGCAACTAAAAGGGTACATCATGTCAATAGTAGCTTATATATTGCTTAATATGTTAGACAATGCATAGAGGAAAATTGAATACTGCTGTGACTTAGTTTACACTATGAATGGTGCACATATTTAATGTCTATACTTTGATACTTCATCACACTGAATATCCTAATACACCAGGATGTTATGTTCCTATATGAAACTCAAATAAATTGTCTATATCAGTCTGAACATTCTCTTTTTGAATTCTTCAATAAAAATTATAAGGCTTCAAATTTTTCATTGCTAACACTCTTTATATATAATTACAAACATCTCTGATTTCAGCCTTGCTCTCTTTACTGGTGGGTGGTATGATTCTTCTTGTGTTACCTACCAGGGAAAGAGAGCAAGGCTCAAATCCTATCTGTAAAATGTGAAAGAAAGAGAGAAAAGGGGAAGGGGTTTCCTTGTAAGGGCATACAATCTTTTTCCAAGCAAACTGGCTTATAACATACAACTTCATTTTCTAAGTGTTTATGAAAGTCAAGTTTACTTAGTCATAACAGGCTATTAAGACATAAAGAATAATATAAACACATATTGAAAAAATCATGTTTCACATTCAGAGCCATTAACTTTATTGAGAAAATCAAATAACAAATTTACTTGTTGAGATTCACATCTTTTCCTGCCTTATGGGCTTGTATCAATTCTTGAATAATCTCAGCAACAGTCTGTATCATCAATTCTTCTTTGCTCAGTAAAGGACCTATAAACAGATTATATTTTACTAAAAATGTCACATCCCTTAACAATAGAATTTAAAACATGCATTTTCGAAAAGAAAGCAAGTATGAATATAAAAAACAATTACAAAAAAAAAAATTTAGTTCTTTAGATGCAATAGAAAAAATATATTACAAGTATTACAGTGGGAAGAGCTACAATTTGGAACATTGTCAAAGCTTAATGTTATGCAGTGATATTTCTGAAATCCTGCATATCAAGGATAACAATGTGTTTTCAGTACTGGCATTAGTAGTTTTCATCTGTCCAACATACTCATTCCAAGGAAAAATCCTACATATATGCTACTATTCAGCATTCAAATGCTTGTTTGCATTTGAAATCCACTACAATATTCAAAAATGTATACAGAATTGGTTAACAAATGAGTTTGGTATAAACAACTTTTGATAGAGACAAAAAAACATTTTAAAAATTTACTCTTAATTAAATCATAAAGACTCTGCACAAACTCTCGGATCTCCTCATGTCTGAGGACTTGTGACCTTCCTGATGATGATTTGCCATTTCTTTCTCCCCTGTGTTTCTCTTATTGCTTGTTCTGGTTTAAGTCTGGTGATTCCTGATATTTGGTCAATCCATCTGTTGGAGGTTTCCTCCAGGCAGTTGCCTTCCCTTCTGCATATACAATTCTCTTGTCAATTATGTTTGTCAGTCTTGTGTGGATATTCAGTTCTTCTAGGATACTTTTGTTTGTTCATTTTTCTGTCCAAAACACTTAACGTTAATGGAAATGTTTTCACTTGGCTATGCTACCAATTATATATTTGGTTTAATCTTTTATCCAAGTGTAAGCAAACAAAGTTTGCACCTGAAATATTTTCAGGACTGGGGCAGCTCATGGTAAAGGTGGTATAAGTTCTGATCACTTGCCTTAGTATCCCATAATGCAAAAGGTCACTACCCAGACTGGGTTCGACCTTTATTGAGGTCTCATCAGTGGGAGCCAGACCCAGAGGTGGTGATACTAAGGTGGAAATAATCCAGAAGTCATATCACCATATACCAGTTGCAAAAAGGTGTCAACACCTTATTATTAAAATTCTCTGGATTAGAGATAGTTGATGGAAGTTTTTTTTTCACTTGGCTATGCTACCAATTATATATTTGGTTTAATCCTTTATCCAAGTGTAAGCAAACAAAATTTGCGCCTGAAGTATTTTCAGGACTGGGGCAACTTGTAGTAAAGGAGGTATCACCACCTCTGGCTCCCACTGATGAGACCTCAATAAAGGTCGAAACCGGTCTGGGTAGTAGTGACCATTTCCATAATGCATAGTATTATACATACCCATAAGGATATATGCTTTGCATTATGGGATAATAAGGCAAGTGATCAGAACTTATACTACCTTTAACACGAGCTGCCCCAGTCCTGAAAATACTTCAGGCGCAAACTTTGTTTGCTTACACTCTGGCTCCCACTGATGAGACCTCAATAAAGGTCGAAACCGGTCTGGGTAGTAGTGACCATTTCCATAATGCATAGTATTATACATACCCATAAGGATATATGCTTTGCATTATGGGATAATAAGGCAAGTGATCAGAACTTATACTACCTTTAACACGAGCTGCCCCAGTCCTGAAAATACTTCAGGCGCAAACTTTGTTTGCTTACACTTGGATAAAGGATTAAATCAAATATATAATTGGTAGTATAGTCAAGTGAAAAAATTTCCATCAACTATCTCTAATCCAGAGAATTCTAATAATAAAGTGTTGACACCTTTTGGCAACTGGTATATGGTGATATGACTTCTGCATTACTTCCACTTTAGTATCAACATCTCTGGGTCTGGCTCCCACTGATGTGCTTTTGCACAGAAATGGTCCATTTCCTTGAGGTATGGGAGGCTCTGCTTGGGGTAGGTTTTTGCCCATCTCTGAGTGGGGCCACCGCTGAGATAATGGCTCTGTCTGATAGTGGCGTGAACCTACCACTGGGTAGAGTCAACACTGAGAAGTTCTTTTTGGTGATAAGGTGAGCCTGTCACTGAGTTGGATGGTCCTTTGGTCACTCGTATGGAGTGGTCTGGGGGACCGCTTAATTTTTAGAGAGGTCTTTACTAAAACAGCACCTCAATAAAGGTCAAAATTATACATACCCATAAGGATATGTGCTTTGCATTATGGGATACTAAGGCAAGTGATCAGAACTTATACCATGAGTTGCCCCAGTCCTGAAAATACTTCAGGAGCAAACTTTGTTTGCTTACACTTGGATAAAGGATTAAACCAAATATATAATTGGTAGCACTCTTAATATTCTTCTCCAGCACCAGGGCTCAAATGCCTCAATTCTTCTTCTGTCATCTTTTGTCATTGTCCAAGATTCAGAAGCATAGAGAAAGATAGAAAAAAACTAAGGTTTCTATAAGCTTAATTTTGGTCTTTTTGAAGATGTGCCTGTCTTTCCAGATATCAGTTAAATCAGTCATCGCTTTCTTAGCTAGTGTTATTCTTCTTCTTATCTCTTTTTTACATCCATCTTTTTTTTTTTTTTTTTGTTATTATCACTCCAAGATAGAAGGAATTGAAATCGTCGACAATTTCAACTATCTCTTTTCTGCATTGTTTAAAATTATTATTTTGGTTTTATCTTGATTTATTCATAAACCATGGCTTAAGCTTTCCCATTCTAATTCATTTAGGATGGATTTTAATTCGTTTGTGGCTATTATTACTGTGTATCGTAGGTTCGTGATTGTTCGGCCACTCCTCGTCTTGATCCTTTTTCAAATTAGAATGCAGGGAACACTGAGTTTTCAATTCTTACTGCTGCTTGATTTCCTTGATATAAGTTCTTTATAAAGGTTACTAGATGGTTTGGTATTCCCAATTCTTGCATGATATCCCATAAAATATCCCACCTCATACAGTCAAAGTAAAGGCCTTGGAGTAATCTATAAAGCATAGATAAAGGCTTAAGTTGAATTCCCTTGCTTTTTCGATTATGATCTCTAGTTTCAACCTTTACTGAATCCTGCTTGTTCTTCTGAGATTTCATGGTCTATAAAACTTTGTAATATTTCCTTAATAGTGTGTAATAAAACCTTGCTAGTATGTGAGATAAGGGCAATGGTGCAGTAGTTTTCACATTTGTTGCATTTCACATTTCATAATTGCCTTTTTTGTAGATTGGGATAATAATGGAACTAGTCCAATCATTTGGCCATGTTCCAGATTTTGTTGCATAAATCACGTATCCAGTTGACAGTTGCATTCTCTCCAAGGTTTTTCAGCATTTCAGCCAATATTGAATCAAGACCTGGATCTTTGTTATGCCTTAATTTTTTGATTGCTTGTTCTACTTCACTTTTGAGGATCTCCATTTTCATGTTTTTGATAGCTTCTTAGTCTTCTTGTTGAATAGCTAGGTCCTTGTAAAGCTCGGTGCAATAATCTTTCCATCTTTATGGAAAGAGTATTGCATACTGCAATTATGCAGTATGTAAAGAGTACTGCGTAATTGAAGAAGAAAACGGCAATTATGTGCATGTTAGTGAATTATGATTTATTAAGATATTACAAGTCTAAAATAGCAGTCAATTCCCATCTAGTCCATTTTTACATCAGGTGACTGTTTTTGAAAAACCACAAAGTAGGTAACTGATAAAGAGAATATGAAACTTATTCCCAAAAAGATTCACATGTGCAAGGACAAAATGTTAACGTATAGTTTTGAATGTACTGGCTCTTTTCATATTTTGTGAAGTGATAAGTGAATTAGTGAGGCAAATTGCATATGTGTTGTGGTAGATTCATCAAATCGCTTGAGCCTGAAAGTGGTCTTAGTTTGGCGAGATATATTATACCTAGAAAAAGGAATGTAAGTGAAACTATTAGAATTCCAAAATCACAAAGGAGAAACATCTGAGATATTAGTGGATCACATTCTATTCATATTGGAGAAATATAAATTAATCAACAAGATAACAGCATTTTGTGGTGACAACTGCAACACAAACTTTGGTGGCAGTGCAAGAAATGGCAACAATAATGTCTTTCATAAATTAAGCAAGAACATAAAAATGAGCATCTCTGGAAACTAGGCCAGGGATTGCCAACCAATAGCGTATGCACCAAAAGTGGCACACTGGATCCTAATGATAATAATAAAAAAGTAAGCCTATTTATGCAAAAAGTATTAACCAAAAATCGATAAGTAGAAAAAAGCTAAAACTCAGTAGTCAATTTTAGTGATTTTATTGTTTTGTACATTCACTTGTTTGATTCTGAGGTGCCAAGCGTTAGCAACAGCAGTGCATTGAGGATTTTTGTCAGTCAGTTGACAATTGATACTCATGCACTATGGAGTTGTGCTTTGTTCGTCCTTTGTGAACATTTGCAGTTTTGTACTTTTTCGAAAATTAAGTTTTGTTTTTATGTTGTTACCCATCATAATGTAAAAGGAAATGAGCAGTGAACAGTGAGAAAATGAGTTCTTATTTATAGCGAATATGTCAGGAAAACTGTAGTGCATTGTTTGAGAGAACACTTTCTCACATAATAAAAAACTTTATAGGGGACATGATAGAAACTTTCTAAAGTTTCTATCATGTCCCCTCTTTTTCCCCTGTCAACTAAGACTTTGCAACCCACACACACCTTCAATCTATTTTCATAGGGTGAATTCCACAGACCTGTCACCAGTATGGTCAATCATCTCTGAATCCTCCCCACCATTTCATTCCAAAGAAACTGTGCACAGGTGGCCAATCACTGCACAGTAGTCAAATATGGCCATATCAGTCATATAAAGAGGGTTAATAATCTCCCTATCTCTACTTGCCAATGTCTTTTTCAACATCTAAGTAAGGTAAAACTATTCAACAATAGCTGAGACATATGCAAAATCATGTAACCTAGTGGGCAATACGTTGAAGTCATTGAAAGTGTCTTCCATGTGGTGACAGACATGCCACCACATGGAAGACTAGAAACCATCATGTGGATTTTTTTTTAACTAAAGTTGCTTCAGGTTATTTTTTTTTCAAGGTATAGTTGTTATAGTTTCTTGAAGTAAGTTCGTCATAAAATTATTTTTACTGTGTTCTTGTTTGTTGCTGTGGTATATTTATTTTCATGGACTTCCTTTTTTCTACAATCTACATATGTGTATATTAGGAATTTGAGTTTATTATTTTTTTTTTTTTTATGATGAATGTAACATACGTTGGTGTGTTTCTTGAGGTTGGGCATGTACGTGTATGTTCATGCATGCATTTGGGGATGGGGAAAGATATTTTTTTGAGGGGACAGCAGGGTGGGAGTACATCAGATTACTTCTCAAAGGGACACACGCAAGAAGTATTTCGTGATTGGTGCATACATTTCTGGTAGTTTTTTCCAAGTTCTGAGGGGGATTGTTTGTGTTAGGGAGGCAATATGTTTCATTCACTAAAACTTTTAATCGTCAAATTAGCACTCTGAGGCTGAAGACTTTTATGGTCAGTAAATTGAACATATTACTAATCCAAAGCAAGCAAACAAACAAACAAAAAAAAAAAACAGAAATAGAGGCACCAAAGACAAATACTTTTCGAGATTAGGTGTATTTGGTTCATATGAAGTGAGTTGTGTAGTATGATTTTTTTTTTTTTTTAAATTATTTTTGTGCTTTTAAAATCACCATGTCAGTTTTTCTGGACTAACATTTCTATTAGCAGAAATGCTTCTGCTGAGCTTCCCTCTCCAGATGTTACATTATTTCTGTACTGAATTTATTTATTTTTAAACAAACAATAGCTAATATTTTGACAGCAAGAAAAATTCCAAGTTGCACATCAATTGATGCCAAGTTCCATAACTAGGAGATGAAATACCACCACAGAGATCCTCATCAATGACTGTAGTCAAATTAAAGAAATCACTGTAAGAGAAGAATTTACAGAATATAACTTAATAGTTTTTACCATATATCACCAGTTATAATGATAATTTTATTTTCATATAAACAATGCATTGTTCAAAATAAACTTAGGGAACTTTCCATTTCTTTACAGCAAGAAAAAATAGATGAATATTGTGTAAGTATTCGAAGTTAGTTAATAATCACCTGGGATAGGATAGGAATTTTATTCCTATCTACCCATTCCTGAATTCTATCTTTAACCTTTCTGATACCTTCATCACCACACCTGAGATACTAATGTCTCTTACTTGCTAATTCTGTCCTAAAACCAAAAACCAACTTTACATAGTGGAAGTGTCTTAACCTCTTTCTACTCCCATGGAATCTTTTCATAGCTTTCCATCTCTCCCCACTATAGGGCCTATATCAGCTAAAAATATATAATTTGTTCCTTGACTAAATACTATACATTCATTTTTGGTAACTTGTGATGGTTGCTTTTGAAATCATTTACTTCGATGAATTGCAATATCTTCACATTTTGGGACCCAATTTATTCAAGAACTGTGGAATCTCAGGTGGCATTAAATCAGATTTCTCATAGTTAATTCCACCACTTTATGTCAATAGAAAATATAAGTTATTATTATTATTATTGCAGATGCACTCCCATGGAGTCTGAAGACTCACTATGGGAGACCTAAACTACACATACAATATCTATTGTATTCTTGCCATTCCATTCCATTCATTCACTATTCTCCATGCAAAAACAAATCTAGTCCTCATATTCCTGCTAACCACATTCTTCCTCAGTTTCCAGGAATGATCTTTTATTCTGCCCCTTCTAGTCAACTCCTGAATTTCCTCTGCATCAATCCTATAAAATCTTTTACGTAACATAAACGATTCTCTCATACCCAGTCTTTTTTTTTTGCCTTTGCCTATCAACCGAATTTTGAAATCCACAAACCCTCAATCTACTTTCATAAGAATCATTCCACACACCACTCATCATCTGAGTAACTTGCCTGTGGATCCTCTCCACCACTTATTCTTTCCCAAGAAACCCAGGTAACCAGACATGAGCAGAGTAATCATATCAAGACCTAATAAACAGGAGCGATAACTTCCTTATCTCTGCCTGTTAGTATGTTCTTCAATAACCAAGTAATCCAATGAGCTATCGTGGTAACTTTAGCAACATGCCTCTATCCACTTCTTCTTCCCCTTGTGCCTTATCCCATCTATTTGGGGTCGGGCCTTTTTATGATGTGACATATGTGCACGATCCCAACCGACTTGTTGCAGAGCCTGATGTTGGGGGGGAGGGGGGGAGGGGAGGTATTTTATGTCTGTAGAAGTGTGTGTGTTCACAGGGTTGGTTTACCTGTTCTGAGAAACAAAAAAAAAACCCCGAGTCTCTGGGAGAAAAACCCTCCACCTCCATATGAGACTGGCTAACTAGCCTTTATTACCATAGAGATCTGGTCTCTTTCAACCTTTAGTCAAAACAGACCAGATAAAGGTTCCTCATGTCATAGGTGGGAATCGCACTTAGGTCTTTCCAACCAAAGAGGTTTTGTCTATACCGACTGAGCTATGGAAGCTCTCAAACATGCCTCTATCCATTACTGCTCTCAAATCCCTGGCTTCATCAATTTCCTTCAGTACAGTTCCATGAATCTTGTACACGTTATGATCAATTTCTCCCAAAATGCAATATAACATTACACTTTTTCACATTAAACTGAACCCATTATCTTTTGCCCATACTGTCAGACTATTTAAATTATCCTGCCAGCTCTCCACATCACCTTGATTAACCACTATCCTATCTCATTTTGCATCATTATCAAACTGAATATTTCTCTTCAAATTATTCACTATACCATTTATGTCCAAATTAAACAGTAGTAGTAGTTATCAGAGCTGTGGGGCACACTGCTTTCTCCTCCATATACCTTCTTTTTTTTTTTTAATACCTGTCCATTAGCCACTCTGTATCCATATCACCAGTTTCATTTCCTTTCCCATTTGTTCTAATTGGAGCAAGAGTTCCGTGTGGTATCCTGTCCATCCCCGTTGCATAATCCATCAGTATCATCGAAATAAAGTGGCAAGTAAGCGTGTGTTTAAAAATTTGCATACGTTTCTTTAAACGGTAACGAATTTTTAATGAATGAAACTTCCACTACGAGCTAAAAATCAATTACCTAGTCACTACCCCTTGCTATTTGTGCAAAATAGATCTTTAACTTCCATATTACTTACCTTTTTTCTTGTTTTTAACCATGGCGGTATTTTTTAAAGGAAAACAAAATAAAACTATCTTAAAACACACACAATAAAAAATAAATAAATAAACTATTTACAAACTTCGTACACTCCACGTGCTACGACTAAATATTAAAAATTATTAACATTGTACCGCCTTTAGAGACATCTAGTGGTTCTACTTATTCTTGTTAGCTAAAGCTCTGCCGAATAATTCAGCTAATAATACCGCTTATTCTAGCAGAAGACTTCACTCCCCCCTCCCAAAAAAAAAAAAAAAAAAAAAACACCACCTGTAAGGCACGGGAGTGACCATAAGGCGTCTACGGAAGTCAAATGTAAAAAAAAAAAAAAAAAAAAAAACACCACCTGTGAGGCACGGGAGTGACCATAAGGCGTCTAAAAGTCAAATGTAAAAAAAAAAAGAAAAAAAAGTGGAAAAGTTGGAATTGAGCTGATTTGCTTATAATGCTATATATTCCAAGTTATGTATGAAGTGAGTAGTAGTCTCAAAGAAGGCGTACCTTCTTACGAAGATTTTATTTTTAAAATAACTGGACATCGGTTAACTGAATAATTAATAGCTTTAATCGAACATGTGCACTAGACATGTGTAAGTTTCACGACTTACACATGTAACAAAAATTTATTAAAAAATTCCAATATGTATATATATTTCATCCAACGTTACTTGGACATCGTCAGAGATATAGACCGTTAATACATTCAAAAGCTGAATCAAAATAATGAATCACAAATCAAGTGTATATTAGCTGAATACCAACATCCAAGTTTCGGGATGTGCTCACTTCTAATTATTCATGAGTTTTTTCTTTATTATTATTATTAATTATTTTAAATATGTTTAATCTATGCAGCTTACTACAATTTTCCCTTTCAACTGTAATAGTGTAATATCATATACTTCCGATGAGACCGAGACGCAAGCTAATATACGCATAATTTATGACTCATTATTTTGATTCATTTTATGAAAATAGTTAACAGTCTATCTCCTGACGATGTCCAAGTAACATTCATTGAAATATATTAGAGTTTTTGAATAAATTATATATATATATATATATATATATATATATATATATATATATATATATATATATATATATATATATATATATATATATATATATATATATAAAATATAGGTTAAATTATGACTGGAGTAGAATACTCATAGTTCCCATTTATAGAATTAGACATAAAAGTGAATGTGAGAATTAGATGAATTTCTCTAATAAATATTCCAAGTAAGATTTATGCCATCATAATTCAGATGAACCTAAGAAAGATTATGAAATGGAAACTTGGGGTGAAAAACCTGGTTCAAGCAACTAGATGGTATCAGAATTTCACTTCATGGAAAAAGACGGGAATTAGCAAAAACTCAAGACTAGCAATATCCACTGCTAGGAAAGAAGTCAAAGGACACCGCATGGGCAAAGTACATTGCGCCATATAATGAGATATGTGTTAATAGCTGCTCCATGAATTATTGACAAATTCGGTCATCCCAGGTCAAAAATCAGTGATACCATACTGAGATGGAAGTGCAGGGAGTCAACTGCAAGAGCCACTAGCAGTAGACGATCAACACAATCACCGACCGTGACCACGGAGTGCTATTAAGAATAATAAGTAAACACCGCCAATCGTCGACCCACACGTTGAATGCGAAGTTCCGGGCGTCGACTGAAACAGGAAACTGCACATAAACATTCAGTATCGAGGCTCACAACATTGGTTTTCATGTTGTGACATTACGGTAGGACCGTAATATGCAAGCCCCATATTACCAGAACCAACATGCAGCATAGTCTTCAGTGGTGCAAACAGCGTAGACAGTGGGAGGATGAAGCTTAGAAAGCTGTGCTATTGGAGCGATGACGAATCACACTACACCCTCCATCGAGCAGATGGATGGGTGTGAATGTGACGGATGCCCGGTGAATGTCTCATACCAGAGTGCGTCAGAAACCCAACTATGAAATTCATAGGTAACGGTGTGATGATTTATCCTGTTTTTCACGGTTTGGCCTGGGACTTTTATTTGTGGTGCCACGAACACTGAACTTCGAGATATATTTGAAGATTTTGGAAATGCAATACTTCCTACTGTGAAGTTTTTACGGAACTGACTATTGATCTTTCAGCAAGACACTGCAACATGTCATGAGGCTGGCCTCCACAGACAGGGCTGGACTTACACGGGCGCACGAGACCCTAGCTGGAGCACCCGAAATTGAGGACCAATTTAAGAGCCCCAAAAATGAGAGAGCAGCCCCCGAAGTACTCTAGCGCCTCGGGCCTCGCCCACCTAAGGAAAATTGTAAGCACGGCCCTGTCAGCAGAGCCGTGATCTCAACCCTATTGAAGATCTCGGAGGAACTGGAGCATCGGGTAAGATCTAGGGAAGTCAGCACCACAAACAATCTAGGGCCACATTACATGCATACAAGAAGAATAGTCCAAAAATTCCCATCGATCGCTGTCGTACGCTTATGGAACGTTTATCCCATAGGATGCTACATTCATCGCAGCGAAAGGAGGTCCTGCATCTTATTACGTGGGCAGCCATGGTACTCACTTAATTAGATGAAGGACTTTCTTTTGAATGTGTTCCTCACACTATGGTGTTCGTTGACTTCTTTCCAAGCAGTATATAAGACAGTGTTGAAATAAAATTTAACATATGGATCTGTCAGTTGGATTATAAATCGGCCCTGAAAACACACGCAATTTACAGACAAAAAATTTAGTGGTGGTGGTGGATAGTAAATGGTAGTGTGCATAAATGGTATAAATGATGATGGTATTAGCGGATCTGTGCAGTTAGCGGATTAAATGGTGAAGACAGAGAGTTGTATAGTGCCCTTGCAGGATAAGTGCTTGGACTTTTTGGAGGCAACACAAAAAATCAGCTAACGCCTTTTTATTCCCGTATATGGGAGTAGGGGAGGCCATTTAGCCCTATCTAACTTTTGGAGACTGAGCGGGCAGTTCAATCTCCACTGGTACCCAATCAGAGACAGATGGCCCAAAGCTATAACTAATTAAGCGGTACGCAGTGAAGAGTGACGGCTCAAATGTGCCGCCATCTCGTGGTCACTAACCCTAACACAATATATTTAATGTCTGAAATAATGTGAGTTCTACGGTCGATTTTCTTGAGTTTACAGGACGAAAAACCGGAGTTCCCGGGAGGAAAAACCTGCTTGCCCGTGCAGAGATCGACTAACTCGGAAACCGGTCGAAAAAAGGCTTAGAAAAATTTTCTCTAGTCGCCGACTAAACTCGAAACCAAGCCTTCCTTCGTGCGGCCAAGCGCGGTGGTGTGCAAACGCCACATCCACTGAGCTACACAGGCTTATGGAGGCAACACATAATAAAGAAAATAACTAAACAAAGACTGGAGAGCACACATATAAGAGTTTTGATAAAAATAAGAGAAATAAACATGTGGCATAAAAGACAATTAAAACATGAAGAAAAGAAGCTGATATTGCTCGCATTCAAAAATATGTGAGCACAGTAAATATAAGATGTTATAGTCGCTTAAACAGAACGGGAAAGGAAAGGTTAGCAAAAAAAGGGGATTGATACCAAATGACAGGAATAATACCCAGGGAACAAAACCCATACTCTGATTGGGTTCATGCAATTAAAAGGTGTAAAACTGCAGTATAAAATCTGACAAGAAATAGCTAATCGAGAAGAAAATTGTTGATATGACATTAGTAATAATTTTAAGTTGATTACTCTCATAGTATTCTGTACACCAAATGAATGTAATTATCAGGAAATTTATCACGATAATGATGAGATAATCTTTAGTGACTGTTTTGGACAGTACTTTGTTCGGAGAGTAGGGTGGAATTTCCTCATTTCTCACAGGACGTTAAAGCTGGCCTGGTTAGCATACCCACTCTCCAACTGGGTATTTTGTTCCCTGGGTCGGGGGCTCGAATATTGCTGCGACATGGATGTTTGTAATTGTCTTACCTTGTGTACTACTATGACCTTTGATATGGCACAGTATGGTCTTCGTTGTCCTTGCACCATTAAAACCATAAATCATCATCATCCCCTTATTAAGTCTCTAGGAAATTCCGTAGTTATTCCCAGGGGACTGTTAGTGGATTATGAAGTTCAAGGAATAAATCTCCAAAAAGGACCAGATTCATTAAAGGATTTCTGAAACCATCTCAACAACAGGGGCGAATTTTCCATGCTTGCTGCACAATCTCGTTACTTGAGAGAGAAGTAATATTTAATGCATGCATTTATAAGCATTCCATTTAGGTTTTTATTTTTGCAGACAGAAGACGTCTTAAGCTTGTGCAGGGATAATTCAGCTTTGCGTTGTATATCGAAGGACGATGCTTGCTAGTCTAGTCAAAGCTACCTTGGCTTGCTCGGATGTGTGAGCTTCCAGGTCCTCACTACAGTACTGTGATTTCATGTGCGCACATAGCCAATTCTGCTCCCTTCACCTCGTCTTAAACACAGGCCATACGCAGAGAAAGTAGCTCTAGCCAGTGAGCTTCAGCCAGCCTTTACAAGTGTGCATGTTGCTTGGGAAAATTTACTTACAACCAACTTTTTATGACGATGTTATTCACCAGTTCATAAAGAAGAACCGTAGGGTAGAATTTGTATTCAAGTAGCTAAATTGAAAAAGATAGAATATCATTTGTAAAATAAATGTTGTATTTGTATAATTAAATGTACATACATACATTTCTAAATATATAGTTTTAAATGGTCAGTAATTCATTATTCCGTTAATCAGACTTCAATCACACCTCTCACTCCCTGAATGATAACAAGAGCAAGCGTGAATTTCAAGCCCAGCATTCGCCCCTGATCAACAATCAACACCCAAGAACTGTATCGTTGACAGGGTGTAGCATGGAGGCAGCCAGCCTCACGGTGCCGCATAATAAGGGCGTTCGCTCAGCCATATTGTGGTAGGCGCCGTATTATTGCAACAAGTTATTTTACACATATACGCTGTTTAGTTGTGTGCTTATTATATTTTAATAAGCAAGTAAGCGTGTAGCAAGTGCAGAAGAAGTTTTTCCAAGCTTAAACTGATTAAAAATTATTTGCGAACAACAATAACCCAAGAAAGATTGGTTGGTCTAGCAACTATATCGATAGAGGCGGACATAGCTTATAATTTAAATTTATTTAGAAGAGTTTGTAAACAGCTTTATTGTGCGGTATCCCCGTAGAGCAAACATTTAATTAATATTATTAAGTAATTTGTTTGCATTAATGTTTCTCTTGTAATAAAAACAAAATAGCAATTGGAGATTTTCTTATATTTCTGTCTTATACAGGGTGTTCGGGATAAATTTGACAGTTTCGTAAGGAAAAAGAAAATCTTCTTTGTATCTATTAAATTTAATGAATTGACAAAAAAACATTACAGGCAGAGTTAATTACAATACTATCAACAAGATTTACTCAAAATAACCACCATTAGCATCGATCACAGCTTCAATTCTGCTTCGGAACCTCGAACAAGCTGATGCTACAGTCTCCCTGGGAAGGGCCGCAAAAACTGTTTTAATTTTATCCATTAACTGGGCTTTTGTATTACTGGAAGTGCGATTGGTGTCTTTTTCAACTGCGCCCCATACAAAATAATCCATGGGGTTAAGGTCTGGGGAGTTTGGAGGCCAAACATTTGGACTGGTGAAGTCGTAGAAATTTTCAGACAACCATTTTTGACTTTTCCCAAAGGTGTGGCAAGGGGCCGAATCCTGCTGCCATACATACGGCCTACCATTGGCTACCCTTGTTATCCAGGGCTTGACTACAGTTAGCAACTCCACGAACAAAGCCCGAATTCCAATGCCAGGGTTCTTCAACACCTGTTCCTGCAGATTTGCGAGGAATTCTGCTGTACGAACGCAATCAGATCGTCTGCTAGGGATCTTTCTTCTTGCTACATCCTCGTAGTCACCATTGCAAGTCTCTAGTTCATGCCTGATTGTTTTTACTGTATTCAGGGAGCATTGGGCAGCAGTCGTAATATCCTTATTTTGATGGCGGGCACGAATCATCATGATACAAGTTATTCTCTTCCATGATTCAGGTGGGTTCCAGCTATCCATCCTTTCTGACATCTTGTATATGAATGAAGAAGGGTCCAAACTTTTAAATGAAGAGAAGTGTGTGTTAATACATGTAACTTACGGAAAAATATAATTATAAATATGTCAAATTTATCCCGAACACCCTGTAATCCATGAGGGATTATATTTAATTGTTTGCCTCAGGGTGTAATCTAATCTGGCGACGGCCCTGCCCAAGCATACAATTTACCTCGTAATTAGAAGTTAACCGTTCTCTCTCTCTCTCTTATTGTTGGATGTAAAACTCATTCGTATGTCAAAAAAACTGAAGGCTTCTATTTATAGAAAAATCCACATATATCAACGGCTACCTTCACACGCAATCATATCATTATCCTTCCTAAAAGCTTGTCATCATTTCTACTTTGGGTAAACTAGCTCGCTCCCTCCTCAGCGAAGAGATAACCAAAGCCTGAAAGCCTTTCAATAAACAGCTATCCTAGAAGAATGTTTGTAAGCTACTTTTTATTCCATCGCTTAATCGTGCTGAAGATGGTACTGATTTAAAATAAAAGGCTTTATATCTCTACCATATATCAGCTTCATGTTGCCAAAGTTAGCTGAAATTCTAAGAGATTTAAAATCACCACTTCTTTTACTCCTCTTTCTGAACTCCGTTTGTTACTCAGTACACCTAAACCAAAACATGACAGTCTGAAGTATAGAGGGGTTTATAGTTTTTGGTGTAACTACAGTGTTCCCTATTTTGGTAAGACAGATAAATTCAATGAGTTGGGTATGGAAGAACATGTGAGAGACATTACATATGGCAGAACCAGAGGTGGTGCACAATATAATCATGTTCTTTTTTCTGCTCGAAGAATCTGTCTTTCATCAAAGAATCTGCGAGCAGAAAAAAGACAAATCAGAAAACGATTTTAGATGCTACCATGAAGAGGAGAGAAGAATTGTGGAATCAACCGAAATTGTCCTTAATCTGGTCCATTTTAATACTAACCTTAGCTATATCAGATGCCATTCTCATTCTTCGGCTTTCAAAGTTTGGCATACATGAGATAATGTCCCCCGTGAATGTCCCAACAATACTATGGCATGCAGAAAAACTTCAAAAGAGCAATACGTTTACAAGTTAATTTATAGATGCATGTTAAACATTTTTTTATTGCTCTTTTCATGTGATGCACCAGATTTCGTTTTCTCTAAAAAAAAGAAACTAGTAATGACTATATATATATATATATATATATACACACACACACACTAAAATGGAAACAAGTGAACTGACAGAATACTGTAAGGAACAAACATACATGGTGCTCACCTTAATACGATGCAAGACCTCATTTCGCTGCGATGACCAGAAAGCAATCATAGTTTTCCACAATACGACAGTTCCACATTAATCAGTTGAATTTTGGACCATTCTTCTTCTTGTAGGCATGTAATGAGGTCCTAGACTGTTGTGAGGCAGATATCCCTCGACCTCACCCAAGTTCCAGTTCAAGCCACAGATTGTCAACAGGGTGGAGATCAGGGCTCTGTGAAGGCCAGTCTAGTGTGGTGGTGGTATTCATGACCATAGACCACAGTTACAGCAGAAGCCTTATGACACGGTGCATTGTCTTGCTGAAAAAAAGACAATAGTTGGTTCTGTAGACATGCCACAAAGTAGGAAGCACTGCATTGTCCAGAACATTCAGATACTTCTCGAAGTTCAATGTTCGCAGCCCCACGACCAGAGGCTAAACCAGGAAAAATATGACCATACAATCACACTGGTATCTAAGAATTTCATAGATTGTGTTACACAAGCTGCTAAGATGTTCACAGAGGTATTCGTCGGCAAAAAACAGTTCTCCAAACTGCCACGTCCATGCACTATACTCTTTGCACCACTGAAGATGACGCTGCATGTTGGTTTAAAGTAATCTGGGACTTGCATGTTGTGGCCCTACCAGGGAAATCCATGTTGTGAACCTTGGTTCTGAATGTGTTTGTTCAGTTTCTTGTTCCAGTCGAAGCCCAGAGCTCCACATTCAACATGTCTGCTGACAAATAGCAGGTTTTACATATTACCCTTCACATTTTCATGTTCAGTGTGTGGTAGGTTGTCCACTGTGGGGAGTATTTTCAGGTAACTACCCGCTGCTTCCATCTCAGTATGGTATCACTAACTGTTGACCTGGGATACCTCAGTTTGTAAATAATTTGACAAATAGGAATGCATCTTGGCAGGCATTTTATCACAAAGCCCGTTTCAAACTCCATCAGTTTTCATTTCACAGCCACTTCAAACAGGCAGATCTGCACTGACTTGGGAGCATCATATTCTTCCAATTTATACTGGCTAGAAACACGACTCGTTACACAGTATGATGCACCTTGCCTATGGGAATGTCTGTCGACTTCTTCACAAGCTCTCTCTCTCTGCGTGTGTGTTGGAATTATAATTAAAATATTGAAAAAAATCGATAGATGCTATTATTAATATTTGAAAAATATTATATCAATGAAATGAGAAATTTAATATCTTTCCAAGGGTCTCCTAATTAACTCCTAAATCAGGAATGATTTGATCTCATTGGTACATGTGCAATTTTCACAATGCACATTTATATATTTCTACATATCAGTGCTCTCTTCATCACTGAAAAATTACTGCATTATTCTCACATTGTGGTATCATTAATTTCAGTGCTTTGTCCACTATCATTACATGATTATCATCTCAACATCCTTTCATATTTCCAAAAGCTCTAAAAGCTTACTTTTAGTAATAATGAACAGGACACATTTTATATTTTTCTCTTGGATAAATAAATAATGAATGGGGTAGAGTCCAATAGCAGTGTTAACCGCATGTAGTATGAAGTTAATTATTATTATTACATAAGAGGAGGAGTGGTCTGGAAAGTTCTGATAAACACCTAGAACAAAAATGATATTAAAGGAACTGAACGGATTACAAGAAAGAAAGAACATGCTAGTAGCAGAGTTATGAAGGTAATTTGTGTTCTTAAATTCTTATATCCTCGTATGTTCTTTCTTGTTATGCAGTTGCTTTAATATCATTTTTGTTCTAAGTGTTCATCAGAACTTTCCAGACCCCCCCCCCCCCCGTATAGGTACCTCCATGGAGTCTGTAGACTTATTGTGGGAGGTCCATTTCAAAAACATTAATGATCAATTATCAATATCTGTCATATTTTGTCTTGAAGTCATCAATAAAGCACATTCAACTGCCTCTGATAATTGAATGCATTCATTCACCACTCTCCAAGCAAAAAATCTAGTCATCCCCTGCTACCACTCTTATTCACTTTCAGTGGATGACCTCTAGTGTTCGTCACATTATTCACGTACTGAAACATTTCCTCCATATCAATCCTATAATCCCATCTCCAAGCAAACCACCTCTGAATCCACTCCACCTCATCCATATTTCTAAGAAACCAAATGTGACCAGTTCTGTGCACAGTAATCTAGATGAGGGTTTATCCAAGTCTTATAAAAAAAAATAATTATACCAAATGCACATGGACAATGTCCTTCAATAACCAGGTACTCCTATGAGTTGTTTTAGCCACTTTTGCAATATGGCCTCTGAACTTCAACTCACTATCCACCAATGCTCCCAAATCCATGACCTCTTCAATATGGCACACAGCTGGTAATCTTTTCACTCCAAAATGAAATTTTTCATATTCTGAATCCAACTGAAGATTACCCCTTATATAAATTCTATATAATTAATGAACAAATTAAATAGTAGTGGCCCAAGTAGAGAGCCCTGTGACACTCCACTAGTCAGAGGCTTTCTGCAGGACACTGCTCCTGTATAAATTACTGTCTGATATTTCTGCAACAGCCATCCTCATATGAGCAACACCAGCTTCATTGTCCATATGCATTTGATATAATTTACATATGAGGATTCCATGCAGTATACTGACAAACGCTTTGGAGAGGTCCAAGAGTATCACTTTGTAGCCATTACCTTTATCCATCTCATTTAGAAACAAAACAACTTATAATTAAAGGGACTATAACATTAAGTATAATATTATGCACATTTAAATTAAGTACTGTATAATATTATAGTGACCTACAATTATAATATATTATTACATATCTCTCCTTATTATTGCCATTAGTTAGTTAATAGATCTTTTCCCAAATCAGAGAAAAGTTTGATTCTTTTTTAAATAATGTAATTTTTTTAAATCATGAATAATCAACTATAGGCACAATTTTTAGTGAAGATGGCAAATTAAATATGGAAATAGTTGACTTGCTGCAGAAGTTGGTATCAAGTCAACTGAATAAATGTACATGGATGGAATAAGAGAGAAATTAGACACTAAACTGGCTGTATATGAGTGTCTGCAAATAAGTTTGAACTTGAGGATCTGAGAGCTGGGTTAGAAGTAAGTTTATCAGATGAGATACTTCTGAGAAAAATTAGAAGAGTGAAAAGATGACACGGATGGTAGCATCATATTAAAAATGAAGATATTAGGAAGGAACTTGATATTGTCAGCATTCAGGAATGTGTTAGCAGAGATAATCTTGAGTATGGTGACTTAAATAGAACATGAAAGGAAAAATTAGAAAAGCAAGTGTTTGATGCCAAAATGGCAGGAAAATGACCCAGAAGACTGCATTAATATAAGACTTGCTAACTTAGATCTGACAAAATTTTGTCTGCCTAATGAATATGCACGAAAGAAGCTTGACAGAATGGTGGACATACAGCTGAAGATCTTATTCCATAATATTATGATGAAAAAGTTTAGAGATGTTGCCAACTTCAATCATGAATTATTTATATATTATTTCTTTCATATCATTGAAAAAAAAAATAATAATTGGCTTATACTTCAATATGAACCTTCTTAACAGTCCTAATACCTTGATCGTTTTAAATGGACCAAATGATGAAAAACAGGACTATTTGAACAAACCCTTTCTTTTTTTCAAAATGTTGGAATTAGATCATTTTAGGTCAGTGCTTTTCAAACTTTTTTTGTCAGTCACCCATAAAAAATACATTTTGCATCAAGACCCAATACATACATACAGACATATATATACTCTATATATATAAAAAGATAAGCCGAAATTTGAAACGTTTTCATGTCACGTTTTTTGTCTTACCAGCCAGGGTTGGGCGCCGTAGGTACGAGGGGGGAAGAGTCCCCTAATATATATATATACTAGGGGGGAAGTGCCCCCTAATATATATATATATATATATATATATAAAATGAAACGAGTTCACAAAATAATACACACCCATACTACATGAATAAAGTAAAAACAAAAATGCAATAAAGATAACAAATATGATTTTCACATTTAAATACAACATAAAAAAATGCAAGAGTTTGAGAACAGGAACCAAACCTCGGAGATTCAGTGGCAAACCTTGAAGAAAACCCTGACCGATTCAGCCAGAGAGGCATGTGGTGAGGTTGTCTGCAAGGATAGAAAAATCAGAACTCCATGGTGGACACAGGAAGTTAAAGAGGCAGTGAAGGAAAAGAAGAAAGCACATCAAAAGTTCCTGGCAAATAAGTCAGCTTGTGCTCTTAGAGAATACAGAGACAAATGTAAGAAAGCGAAACACTATGTAAAACTAGCTAAACAAAAGTCATGGGATGACTTTGGCAAGAACATAGAAAATAAATATCAAGGTGGGAAGATATTCTGGAGGTTGTTGAAGAAGCTTAGAAATGGAGGAAAGAGTGCTGTAAAAGGAATTAGAGATGATAAAGGTGACATGAAAATGGGAGAAAAAGATATCCTTGAAGTATGGAGTAATTACTTCGAAAAATTGCTGAATGAAACAAGCAGTGATAGCACAGTGGTAAAAAATACTCAACAGGCATACAGACAATACATATCCATACTTGAAGTAGAAAAAGCCATTAAAGGCTTGAAGTGTGGAAAGACAGCAGGAGTAGATGATATTCGACCAGAAATGCTTAAGTATGGTGATATAAAAGTCTTACAAAGGGTGCACTGCTTAGTTCAGAAAGCTTGGACAGAGGGACAAATTCCCGATGATTGGAGTAGAGCTCTCATAGTACTAATATATATAAAAAGGGAAATAAAACTGAATGTGAGAATTACAGAGATATTTTCCTACTGAGTGTTCCTGGTAAGATTTATATTAGTATACTTGAGAAACAGTTGAGAAGAATTGTGGAAGAAAAGCTGGGTGAAGAACAAGCTGGATTCAGGCCAAATAGAGGCTGTCAGGATCAGATTTTCACTTTACGACAAATAGTCGAGAAATCATGGGAATATAACAAAGATCTGTATTTAAGTTTTGTCAATCTGGAAAAGGCATGACAAGGTGCCAAGAGAGAAGCTATTCAATATGCTACAGTTATATGGTGTCAATGTGGCATTATATTAACCAATAATTAGTCTTTATTTGAGTTATAAATCAGCAGTTAGGATTGAAGGAAGTACAGGAAGATGGTTTAATGTTAAATCTAGTGTCAGACAAGGATGTACATTATCCCCTCTGTTATTCATTATCTATATGGATCACATTATGAAGGAAAGTGGTATTAAACCTGATATCAAAGGGGTCAGTTTTGGGACCATTGTTGTTCAGTATGTTAATGATATCAGGATGGGTTTAACTAGCGATATGCAGCTGTTTGCAGATGATGCAAAACTAGAGAGAGCAATTCAGAGTCAAGCAGATGTTATGGCCTTACAAGAGGACTTGAATAAATTGCTTGAATGGGCAGGTAAATGGAACTATCAGTTCAATGTTGCAAAGTGTAAGATTTGAGATTTCGTAAGCAACAATGAGATGCAAAGTATACACTTGGTGGGGAACTTTAGAGGAAGTAGAGGAGATGAGAGATTTTGGAGTGATGATGGACAAGGACCTGAAATTCAGGGGGCCACTTGCACAAGTTTTGAAGACGTCACATCGGATAATGAGAATGAAGGGGATGGACCCTGACATGCAGAAATAGAGAAGTTATGATGCCACTGTATAAGGTCTTGATCAAGCCTCATATGGTTTATTGTGCACAGATTTAGTCTCCGGGTTTTCATGGTGATGAGGATATGTTGGAAAGGGTCCAGAGAAGATTCACAAAGGTGGTCAGTGGTCTTTGTGAAGAGTAGGAGGAGAGATTGAGAGAATGTAAGTTGAAGAGCCTCATGAATATGAAGAAGAGGTGGGGGAGAGATATGATTGAGACACATAAGCTAGTCGGGTTGTTATTAGGTTGATGGGAAAGGGGGGAATAGAACAAGAGGCCATTGGTAGAAACCATATAAGGAGGGTGTGAGCAGAGGGGTGAGGAGCAGGTCCTTTGCATGGAGAGTGGTTGGTGAGTGGAATGCATTGCCTGAGTGTGTTATGAATGTAGACACATTGAATCAGTTTAAAGCACAGTTGGATGAGAATTGTGTGCAATAGATGTACCTTCAATGATGAGTATCTGTGCCCATGGAGGTGAGATGTTAATAATAATAAAATAATAATAAACAAATATTAGATATATTTTATTTCATGCATCGATTTGGTGTTTGATAGTTATATCTGAAGATTTGTACAAATCAAATGAAATTATTTTACAGCTATGAAATCTGTGAGATTCACTCCGATATATTCTACTTCGTTAAAAAAAAAGAAACTGGTTGGGACCCTGTAAACTGATTTCACGACTCATTAATATGTCATGACCTGCAGTTTGCAAAAACATCGACTTAAGTGATGCTTATATGACTGATATCAGCAGTAGCATGAGCGCCAATAAATAAATATATATATATATATATAAACACCACAGAGACAAAGCACAAACCTCAGCTTGTGCCAGCAGCAGTAATACATACATTCATTTATAATTATTTCATATTAATGAAATAATCTTAAATGAAAATTTATGTTATTAATTTAATTATTAAAATATATTAACTTTAGTGCAGTGACAAACTGCACTAAGTTTGAGTTGAGTTGTTGCATTGAAAAGTTTGCAAGTCAGTGAAAAGAATACATCTGAAAAACTTCATATTTAGCCATTCAAGTTATAATGACACTTTATAAGCATGCTTGCGATTTTGTTACACAAGAAAATATGAAATTTTATAAGAAAGTTGGAGGGAGACAAATCTTTGGGATAAGGAACATGGAATACACAAATTACAATTAAGGCACTTGTAAGGAAAGAAAATATTATTATTTACACTAACCTGCAGAGTCAATTGTGGAAGGTTCACTCAACTAACAACTTGAGCATATTGAACCTTGAAATCCTTAACTCTGCCTGCATTTACAACACAATTCACCATATGTTGACAGCATTTCATTTTTTGAAACTTCCTTCATGTCTAAAGCTCTGAAATCAATATTTATTATTATTACAATAACCCTCAATGAAATCAGCAAACCCATCATGGGAGGTCCACTTAGCAAGCAACATGTCTGTCATATGAACCCCAAAAATCCTTTATGTTCCCCACATTCAATGCATTCCACTCACCCACCACTCTTCATGTAAAAAATTTATTCCTCACACCCTTCTTCAACACATCTTTACACTATAAAATTCTCGCACAATAAGTTAAATAAATTAACTTATCAAGCTTGAATTTTACAAAGGTTTTCAGACATTTTTATAATAGAAATTATGTAGTAATTGAATAAATCTTTCATTTTATTGCAAAAATGCATTAAGTCCCATTGAAAGTTATATGTAACCCAAATGAGTAAGCTAAAACAAACATTCGCAGTCTTGCAAATAGTAACTAAGCACCTGAGATAACGGAGGGGACCAAAAGTGACATCATCTTGCTGACAGGTAATCCCGGATACTGTAGCATTGGAACAAAGGATTGGAAAAGATATTTAAGAGGACTAAGACGGGACAGAAAGGGGATGACTTTTTTTGGCTCTTAGTTTTTCCCTATTTTGGAGGTCCCAGTTCCAGGGGTGCAGAGGCAAGGCTGTAATCAGGGGAGCTTCTGCTAGGATGTATGGACGTGCCAGGAGAATGCGATTACCCACGGATGTAATGGAGATTTTGGCAGATCCTTCCAGTAACCCTATGAGGAATCACAGTGGCAGTGTCGACAGGAAATCATCCTGACTGTAGCAGACGGTCTCCATAACAAAAATCACACATCGTTCAAGCAACTATTGTAACTAAGGATGAAGACGCAGAGTCAAGATATCCATATTGAAGCTTTGTTTAATTGACCAGACTAACAATATAAATGAGTACTGCAAGCGAGCTCGTTTTGTTAATGTTTAAGAAAAGTATAATCGGAATTAGCATGTGTAACGAAAGTGCTTACTTGGAAAGTGTTAATGAAATGTTAGACGTTATGATATGGCTATGTATGGGTAAAGTGATTGTATAATTGTATATATAATTGAAGTATTTAGTTTAAGTTTTAACTCAGAGGACAGCTGCCCGTTTACTGTAGATAGTTTAGCCCTGTGGTGAGAGGGTTAAGTGAATGTTATATGTAAGATAGTGAATTTTATGTTGTGATGTTAGGTATAGATAGGCTGAGGGAATTAGTTTCTCCTTTTAGCATGTGAATTGTAGTTCCTTACTAGTAAAACAATAAAATGTTATGTTTGATTAACAACCTTACCTGATCACTTGCCAATGTGCTATCTCTAAAAAATTAGCGAACCTGTGTGCCAATTATATTCAGATCTGCCACGATTAACTGCATGTATTTATGTAATCTAACTATGAACCTGCCTGTATTCCTTCCTTAAATTCTCAGACGATATAAAAATCAATCAGAATGGTGCAGTCGTAAAATTAAATAAATTTTTCTGATTGAGAAGTGTGAGAAATTAGGTGACCTGTTTTCATAGATTGACTAAAGGCCAAAAGGTCTGTTTATCTGCAGTAGGAAAGGAGGTTAAGTTTGTGAAGGATTAACTGACAGATATTTGTTAAGTAGAATAGGGTTGTATTAAGAGCAAAGTGGAACTGAGTTAAGTAAGGCATAAGGAGTCAGAACAGTAGCACATACAAGATTAACAAGGTGCAATTGAATCTGAAATAAAAGTAATAACTAAGAAACAAAAATATTTATGCAAACACACAGTTAATAAAAATATTACAACACATCCAGGGTTGGCCTCTTGTTCTTCCCATCTTACTGTTCACTCTTTCTTCTGTATTAATCTGGTAAAATTAATTCCTTCTGTATTAATCTGGTAAAATCCCATAACCAGATTGAAGGTCACTATCACAAACTCTTTTCCTCCTACCCACCAAACTCTGCAATTTGCATTCCCTCAACTATCCTGTAACCAACATTCCAGAATCCTGATAATGCTTTGGTCATTAATCTCTGGATCCCTTTGCCCAAGTATTTTCATCACAATGAAAACTAGGTGACCAAATTTCAGCACAACAGTCACTGTGTAGTCTTACCAATGTATTCTAAGTGGCACTACCACCTCCTTATCTCTACTTGTCAAGTACTTCTTATTATAGCTACAACATGATGTTCAGTTTCACAACACTTACAATTTACCCTTGGAACTTTAGTCTACTGTCAACCATCACTTCAGATCCCAAATCTTATTCACTTTCTGAAGCATACAGCTTCACCTATACAGCAGTATGTCTCTGTGCCTCAAAGTACAGCACCCTGCATTTATTAAACTACAACCTCAGTCATTTGTTCAAGCTAAAAGTCTATTCAAATCTTCCTGTAGGGAATTAACATCTGCAATACTCCTTTATAATTCTACCTAACTTTGCATCATCATCAAACATTTGAAGATTCCCAGTGAATCCATATGAAATACCATTAACAAATAAGTTAAACAGCAAGGGGGGGGGGCAAGGACAGAGTCATGTGGCACACTGCTGATTACCTTCCTTTTCTGAGACTACTCTATCAGAACTTACTGTTATCTTCAGAAAGCCAATCTTCAATCCATCTAACTAATCTGTTATCCAATCACATCTTCTGAAGCTTATACACCAACTTGTCATTCAGTAATCTATCAAATGCCTTTGCAAAATTCAAGAAATCCACAAAGCAATCCTGCATTCTATTCTTAATGAGTTTCCCCAATACCTTGACTCCAAATGCAGATATGATTATTATTATTATTACATGACACCTACAGGGAATCCAAGGGTTCATTGCAGGAGGGCACTCTACTTCGTTAAATACATCTCACCCTCCCCACTGCCTATCATCACCAAAAACAGTATTTTTTTGTCTGTAAATTGCGTGTGTTCTGAAAGCTGATTTGTTTGTAAACAGATGAAAAACCAGAGTTTCTGGGAGGAAAAAACCCTGCTACCTCTGTATGAGATCAACTAATCTTCAACTGAAAAAGCCCATATAGGATTTCCCAATCGCAACGAGAATTGAACCCAGGTCTTTTCCAATTGAAGGGTGCAATGTTGTGTTGTTCTTCCAACTGCGCTACGGAGACACCTAATACAGAACCATGCTTGTAGAATGTTACTATTTTCTCTTCTTTCCACTCAGGAACCTTTTTCTATGCAAGATTCATTAAATAACAGGTCAAAGGCAAATCTAACTCTTTCGCACATTCCTTAAACTACATAGTGATCACAAAGCCCAAGAATATTGCTGTATATGAACTCCATCATCCAACACATTCATCACCTTATCATAAAATGCAAGCAGATTGCTAAAACAAGACCTAACCATCAATAGTATATCATATGTAAACAACAGTCAGAGATTTTGGAATTAAGTCTTCAGTTTTAATCGCAGAACTGCACTAAAAAATCTTTGACAATCAGTACCTGTTATTTTAATAATATTCTGCTTAAAAGATATATCATTTAAAAATTAATAATCATTGAAAAGACAAATGAAATACCAAAATCCCTTAGGACCATTTACTGATTTTGAAAAGGCATTTGATGCAATCTCAACATTAGGTATTTTAGAAGCCCTAAAAATATCAAGGAATTGGAAAAACTTATATTGATATACTTCATCATATATATATATATATACTGTCTGACCACAGATCCCAGACCCTAGTCTGGCAACTTGCCAAGAGTCGATTCATGTTGGAGAAAAAGAAATAAGCTGATGTACGAATTGGTCACCAACACGCAAAATCACATGCTTTATACGTAAAATTTTCCAGCTATAATACAAGCAAAATAGTTACCGCTTTAAAAACTACAATGTTCATAAAAGAAAAGTTCATTTTCTGATGTGTAATAATAAACAACTCATCCCACAAGACAGATTGATTACCTATTATTGGAATGGATTCTCCTTATTTTGACATGTGCAGAAGTGTCGAAGGATCTCGTATTTGTGGGCGTACAGTATGTTTGTGTGTGTGTGTGTGTGTGTGTGTGTGTGTGTGTGTGTGTGTGTGTGTGTGTGTGTATATATATATATATAAATTCAACTGCATCTGTAAAATTAGAAACAAACATGAAATTTCCTATTAAAAAAATTAGACAGGGAGATGCCATTTCACCTAAATTCTTTACAGCAGCCTTGGAAGAAATTTTAAAAATCTGGATTGTAAATATAGAGGAATTATAGTAAATTGGAAAGAACTAAATCACCTATGATTTTCTGATGACACTGTTATTTTAGGAAACTTTGCAAAAGAACTTCAACAAATGATTACTGAATTGAATGCAGAAAGTAAAAAAAAGAAAGGATTAAATATAATCCTCCATAGCTCAATGGGAAGAATGATGGTATACTCTAGCCGGCATTTGATTGGAAAAGACCTAAGTTTGATTCTCATTGTTATGAGAGGAATCTTTTTTGGGACTTTTTCATTTGAAGGTGAGTTAGTCGATCTCATATGAAGATAGCATGGTTTTTTCTACCCAAAACACAGGTTTTTCATTCCATGAACAGGCAAATCAATCTTCAGAACACATGCAATTTGCAGACAAAATACAATACTATTGGTGGGTGGTAGATGGCATTAATTAGTTGTGTGTAGTAGGAGAATTAAGGAGTGGGTAAAATGGTTAGATGTGTGTAGTGGAGTGGAGTATTCTACTGTGATGAGTCAGACTTCTTGGAGGTGTCACGTAATAATAATAATAATAAAACAAAAATAATGAATAATACATATATCAAAATTCCAGTACATATAGAACACTAGGAAATTGATTTGGTAACCTTCTATGTTTACCTAGGACAAAAGATCACATTGAAGGAGGCTGTGAAGAAGAAATTATTCACAGAATTCAACTTGGTAGAATTACAATTCTAGATAGAAAGTGCAATACTTCGGTCAGAGTTCAGACTAGAATGAGAGACATAACAGCCATTAAAAGATACAAATGGGAAGGTCATATCAAAAGAACTCAAAAATGGACAAGTTGATATCAGAATGGTATCCCAGAGATGGAAAGAGGCCTACAGGAAGACCAAAGAGAAGGTGGGGAGGATGAGATTAAAGAGATAGGTGGAACTCAGTGGCATAGAAAAGCTCAAGATAGGACTGAATGGAAGACTTTTGGGGAGGCCATTGTCAAGCAGTGGACAAAAAATGGCTGATGAAGAATACTCAGATTACCTAAAGTGGATTTTCTGAGTGTTATCCAGTTCTAGTTAACAGACTATTTATATAGTGCTACAAGCTATTGTTATTATTATTATTATATATAAGCAGGGATTGACAAATTATGCAAAATCTTACTCTCACCACACAAAAAATGCACTTGTCCAAGACTCCCTTTATAATGATATGTTCCACTAAGGCAATATGAGTTCCATAAAGTGAATAATGGTGCTATACCATGGTGAAAGATTCGCTTTATGTGAGAGCTATTTGAAGAAGGAAAAGTCAATTAAGAATAAGAAGAAACAGTAAAAACAAATTAATAAAAAATGTAATTTATTACATTGATTTTTGCCATTCATTAATGAATGGCCTTTTATAAGACATTTTCTTCTGTGCTTTCTTCAAGTTATAAAGATTTTGTTTATTTAACTAAAAAAAAATATAGTTTTCTCCATTCTGCAGCCATTTACCAGCTGGCTAAATCAATTTACCATGTGTGTAAGTGGGGGAATGCATTTGTTGAGTCCTGTATATAGACAAATCCAGTGAGTCAGGGATTCATTGACAGGGGGAGAGGGCTAAAAAGTATAATTGCTTACTACCTATTATACTCCCATCATGAAAACATTCACCAAACATACAATTTTACTAGCAGCTTATTCCATTCACTCAGTATGTGCCATGAAAAAGAACCTGAACCTCATTACTGACCACATCCTCACTCGACAATCCTGAGTTCTCCTGCCATGATCTGTAAAATTTTTGTAAGACCCTTACCAACTTGTACATTTCTATACTTTGTCTCCTATTTCTCAAACTTTGTTGACTACGCATTCCTTCAGTCTATCTTCATATACAAAGTTCCTCAAACCACATATGATTTTGGTTAGGTGGTTTGACTTTCTTTAAACTGCTTTCTCATTTTCATGAAATCCACGTAACCACATCTAAGCACAACAGTCTAGTATAGTCTTTTCAAGGCCCTCATTAAGTTGGAAAACAACTTCTTCATTCCTACAAATTAGTGTTCCCTTCAATACTACAGGTATCCGATGCAATCTTAAACAAAGTCGCCATGAACAAATTGTCCACCATTACTCCTAGCTTCAACCACTTGCAGCAAATTTTCATTAATATAATACTTCATCCATAGCATACCTTGCCTAGGTGAAAAATATCTACATTACTTTCAACTGTCCAGTGATGAGGTCTGTATAATAGATGAAATATTAGAATCAATTTCTCTGTCATGTGTTTCATTTCCATTACACTATCAACATGAGTATGTTAAATAAATAAAAAGAAACTTAACTTAAAAACATTCTGGAATGCAGAGTTAATAATATAATTGTGTTGTCCTGGAGTAAAATATCAAAACCAGAGTTAATAGGACAATTTTCATTCCTCTATGAGGAAAATGTATGAGTTTGGAGGTTTTCTCTAAGAATCAAAACTTTTTAACAAAAATATTATGAATACCGCCTGACATCAAAGACTTATCAAGGCAGGTAACTAGAGAGAAGGAAACAATTTAACATGCACAATATATCCCTCCTTGCCTTATACTGATTAAATGTCTGTGTACTCACCACCTCATTCTACAATTCACTCCATCTCCAACCACACTTCATACAAAAAAATTTATGCTTCTTTTATTTTCAACACTTTTATACAATTTCCAGGAATGCCTCTTGTCCCTATTCTTTTCCTTTTCTTTATCCATTGAAAAATATCTACAGTATAGCAAACTACTCATAATTTGTCTTGCTCATATCACCCTCTTTCACTTATTTAGCAAGCTTAGAAAATTACCATTACCTCAACTTATCATCATTCAGATCCATTGCTTTGTTAAGAATAACAGGATATTGCACTTATGATGCAAGGGATTTTTATATGGACTTTTTCAGCCAAAGGAAAGTTAGCTGTTCTCACACTGAGGTTGCAGAGTTGTTTTTTTCTCTCTGAAACTTATTTTTCATCCTTCACAGAGAATATACAATTTGCTATTAGCAGGAAGTAGATGGTGTGAATAGATGGTGGATAGTGGTATTGTGATGGGTAGAGTGCCTCTCGTGACGAGTCCTTAGAGTTGTTACTTAATAATAATCTGTTGCTCTATAGTTCAACATACGTATCCTCTTATTTCTCTACATACTTGTGCATCTTTCAGGTCAGGACTGCATGATCACATGATCAAGCAGTGTAAAGTTGACATCTTGTATATAATCATATTTGACATTACCAAATCTAGTATATCTTTAAACCATGCCTTTCCTCCATTACAAATGGTAGGAGTGATCTCTGAAGAAAATTATCTTTTTTACTTCCATATACAATTTCCTCATTACAGACTGCAAAAATTAATTTATAAAACTGAAATAAAAATTTTCTTATGACTCAACTAACCAAAAAATCATTTCGACTTAGAAATGCATATGAAACCATTTATTACAAACTGTACACTTTTTTATACATAAAAACTAATTTCTCATCTTGATGATTTCAAGATGACAGTAAAATGACTATTTGAATACAAAGTATTTTTAATACCTCACTGTTAACTAGAAAACGTTAATACTTGACATTTAAAGAAAGGCACTAAGGATGAAATCTTTTAATCATCAAGTTTAAGAAATTAACAATATAATTCTTATTAACTCATGTTTTCTTTTCACACACAAATACACACACACACACACACACACACACACAAAAAAAAAATCCTTGTACAGCAGCAGGCGTCCTGCAATTACCAGTATTTTATAATTTCGCTATCAGAATTAAAAGAAATAATAAAATAAAAAAAAAGGGATAAACATGGTTCGAAAGTCACATTATGTATCGACCAATGAACCCTATTACTCAAATATCTTCATGACCATTTATGATATTCGTAATCTACATTATGAAAAACTATGTTCCATCTTGACATCTCACGGTATCGCAGTTGGAGAAAAGGGAGAATATGCAGTTTCCCATACCACTGTAGCATATAAGAAACACTGCAGCAAGAAACACAACGCTACATATTGTGCAAGGCTTACGTTCGAGAAAGAATCCAGTTAAATATAAGACCATGAACATAACATGGTTTTGGAGAAGCGCAGGATTAAGAGGTTTAGGAATCAACAGCACAGGAATCAGCCACTGAAGGCAATACATTTCAAGGCCTTAAACGTCACAGAGTCAACACACACCCAGAGCAGTTTCAAACTAGGCCGATATTAAGCCTACAAATCACAGACCAAATAAGTCTTTCACAATCCTCGAATGTTCGATTTTCAGTAGAAACATATAACTGCGTAACTGCAATTGCAACGGATATGTATTTTTAATCCGACTAAATACGCCACAAACACCATAAAAATAATGCAAATGAATTATCTACGATTACCACAAACAACCACCTGCTATAATGCAGTATTCTTCAGCAACTGCACTAATTACGCCACACCTGAAAATTTACTTTCTACAGAAATCAAAATAAAAAAAGAAAGGGGAAAAAAAAAGGAAGAAAATAAATCTGATTTGCTTTCTGCAAACTTGGGATAAATAAACATTAGACACGCATTGTTTTATTAATATTATAAGTGCCTTATTTGTCGTTATTTTTTATTTTATTATTACTGCTTCTACTATACCCGATCAAAAGTCTAATAATATATTATTTAAATTAAGGGGATATTAAATCCCACATTGTTTTAAAACCGAATAAGAAACTCAAAGATTGGAATCAGAGAGTTTCTTGCCGAATATAGTATAGTAAACTATAAAGTATCGGCGATCACTAAGCGTCCGCTAAATGCAAGTGGTCCAGCACGTAGTGCAATACCGGAAATCTCGCAGCAAAGTCGGTAAAGTTCTGATCACTATTCTTAGGTATTTACCATAATGTAAAAACACATTTCCTAGGAAATGTATGCTGTTATTATATTATGGTGGTGAGGTCACTACCCAGACCGGTTTCAGCCTTTTTTGAGGCTTCATCAGTGAGTAGCTAGACCGAGTTAATACCAAAGTGTATAGCGAAAAGAACTTTATACTCTGCTATACGAGTTTCCGAACAGGTGCAACCATTAAGTTATTTAAATATAAAGAGCTAATAAGCTTCATTTCGGCAACAAAAACATTATTTAAATTAAGGGGATATTAAATCCCACATTGTTTTAAAACCGAATAAGAAACTCAAAGATTGGAATCAGAGAGTTTCTTGCCGCAAGAAACTCTCTGATTCCAATCTTTGAGTTTCTTATTCGGTTTTAAAACAATGTGGGATTTAATATCCCCTTAATTTAAATCATGTTTTTGTTGCCGAAATGAAGCTTATTAGCTCTTTATATTTAAGTAATCTAATAATATATATATATATATAGATAGATTGTGTGTGTGTTTTTGCATTTTCCTCCCAATATGTGTGTGTGTGTGTGTGTGTGTGTGTGTGTGTGTGTGTGTGTGTGTGTGTGTGTGTGTGTGTGTGTGTGTGTGTGTGTGTGTGTGTGTGTGTGTGTGTGTGTGTGTGTGTGTGTGTGTGTGTGTGTGTGTGTGTGTGTGTGTGTGTGTGTGTGTGTGTGTGTGTGTGTGTGAAATTATCCGCACCTCTTTTAATCTTCTAACCAAACTCCGTTCCTTACTCAGTACATCTAAACTGAAACAGCGGCCTAAAGTATCCTGGAGTTTACCGCCTTTGGAGTCACTGCAATGTGCCCTATTTTGATCAGACGGAAAAATACATTGAGTTGCGCATGGAAGAACATGTGATAGACATCACGTATGGTGGAACTAGAGTCAGCGCACTATCTAATCGCGTTATTAATTCTGCTAACCCTAACGATGAAGATTCTGTCATTCATCAAGTGATCTGGAACATATCAGAAAACATTTTTAGATTATATAATGAGCCTGAGAGAAGAACTGTGAAATCAACAGAAATTGTCCCCAGTCCCGTCCGTCTTAATAGTAACCTCAGCTATAATCCATCTGATTGCCACTCTTCAGCTATCCAATTTTGGCGTACACCAAATCATGCCCACCGGAACGTGCCCAATAATATGGCATCTAAAACCTCTTCAAATGTCAGCAATATGTTCGCAACTTAATTTATAGCTGTCATTTCCTTTAATATATAATTTTTGTATTCCTCTTTTCATGACATGCACCCAACGAAGACTTCTTAAGAAGACGAAAATAGTTGTGCGTTCAAATAATAAATTGATTTTCTATTTTGTTATCTCTCGGCTTCTAGCCATTAAATTTATTCAGTTATATCATATGGCAGAGTATATCTGATTAAATGATATCGTTTCCCTCTTCACAAATGTGGCTGCAGAAGAAGTTCTAAATCTTAAAAAATAAATTATGGGGAAAAAAGTAGTATTAAATTAACAAATTGTATTAATTCTGGTTATTTCCAGTTTAAAGACACTATTTAAAAACATAACATTGATTTAGCCATGGGCAATCCTTCATCTCCCATACTGGCGAATTTATATTTAGAATCTTTTGAGAAAAAACCTATCTCTTCATTCCCAGTGAAACCTAGGTTGTGGACCTGATTCCTTAAAGAATTTCCTAGACGATCTCAACAACCAACACCCAAAAATCCAATTTACGCAGAATTAGAGATTGATAGCTCTCGTCCGTTCCTATATGTCACACTCACTTGTGTATCTGAGAAATTGGAAATCTCCATTTACAGAAACCCACTCATGCTATAGATATCTCCATGCATAGTCCCATCGCTGTCCGTCTCAAAAACTTGGCATTAACTCTACTCCAGGCAAACGTGCTCACCCCCTCCTTTGCGAAGAAGAGGATATCAACAAAGAACTTCAATTTCTTCTTACAACCTTTCAGAAAAATGGTTATTCAAAACAAATAGTTAATAAGCTGCTATTCAATTTACCTCCTCGCCATACTGAAGATAGAAATAATGAAAAAGGCTGCATATCTCTACCATATATTAGTTCTTTCGTATCGCCTAAATTAGCTAAAATTCTCAAAAAAAAAATATAACATCCGGACTTCTTTCACTGCTCTACTTAAGCTCAGTTCTTTGCTCAGTACGCCCAGGAAAAATCATAACAACTTGAAATATCCCGGCGTTTACCGTATTTCGTGCAATTGCAACATGTCTTATTTTGGCCAAACTGAAAACTCTATCGATTACTCTAGAAGAACATAAAAGAGACGTCGCATATGGCAAAACTAGAGCAAGCTCTCTGTCGAACTACGTTCTCAATTTTGCTGACGCTAACGACGAAAACTGTATCATTCACCCAGTGATGTGAGACAAATCGGGAAACATCTTTCGATGTATTAATGAACTAGAGAGAAGAATTGTAGAATTTAAAGAAATCGTCATCAATCCAGTAACTCTCAACACTAAACTCAGCTATAACCTCTCACTTTCATTGCGCTGCTATCCAAATTTGGCGATTCCGTGACCTTCAACGCGTGATACAGGAAGATTCTAAGAATATGATGGGTCAGAAAATCACAAATGAAGAGATCTATCGGAAGATACAACCAAAGGAGAATCTAATGCAGAAGATAATAAAACGGAAGCTGTAATTATTTGGATCTGCAGAATGAGTGAGCACCGGAAGATAAAGACATTTGTGTTTGGTATTATGGATGGTGTAAACAGAAGAGGTAGATCATGCAGAGAATGAATAGAAAAGATAAAGGACTGGTGTGGAATAGATGTACAGAAACTGCGACACTGTGCACTTGATAAAGAAAGGTGGAAGAATATAGTGAAGGAGCCCATGGTTCGTGATGATGATAATAATTATTAAAGGGATAAAAATCCTATGTTGTTATATAGCCAGTAAGCGAAACTCAAGATCGAGAACTACGATCTATGAGTTTCAATGCCGAAAAACTATCGGCGAAGGCAATTCGAAGCAAAGGTGGAGCAAGCTCCCTCGCTATTCTTGATATCCCTTTAATATCTATTAAATTGCCAGAAAACTAGCCGTTTGGCTTTTCATTTTAATTACGATGCTAATAATTGTTTGTTGGTATTTCTCTTATGTTATGCACCCGACAAAGTCTTCTAAACACAAGAAACTAGTTGTGCGGTTTATTTAAAATAAAATAGTGTGTATATACATATATATAATTTTGTGGCACCCGCCGGATAAGAGCTGTTTTGGTGTCACGTGGATGATAACATCATATTAGATAGGTGGTCGCATACATACATATATATATGTTAAGATACCAAGCAATTTTATAAGCTAGGTCATAATCCTTTTTTTTTCCCAAGTACGCAAACAGACAAGTAAGTCAAGTTTGCGCCTGCACGTAGTGCAAGACAGGCAACTCGTGGTAAATTTCGACCTATATTGAGGTCTCATCAGTGGGACTCAGACCGCTTTGACCTTATTAAATAAAAATCTCCGGATGACAGTAAGATGTAGAAAGTTTTATAACTTGGGTATACTATGTTAAAGATACCAAGCAATTTTATATACCAACCTAGCTTATAAAATTGCTTGGTATCTTTAACATAGTATATGTTATATACTATGTTAAAGATAATATATGTATGTGCCCTGTAAACAGTAAATGCAGTCGTTCATCTCTGGAAACTGCAGTTCTATCCTGCGGCTGGCTGCATTCGGAGAAAGGATACTTGAGCCCTTGTCCAGACACTCACCGTTTGAAACAGTCTGGTGTGAGATATGAGCCAGTAAGACAAAATATCCGGTTGGTTGGTTGTTGCTATAGGCCAGGGTGTTCCACTGATGATCTGGTAGATATACATTTTGAAATCAGGAAGATGATTTAGTAAGAAGAAAATTGAATTTAATACATCTACTGAGAGATAATTACTTGAGGCAGTATGTGATAGACAGGGCTAGGGATGTGAAAGTATTGGACTTGGGCATAGTATCAAAAGAGCTATCCATAACTCAGGTAGCCACATTGCGTCCGACTGGCGATTGTGACAATACGATCTTGACGTGGGAAATTGCAAAACATGAGGAATATTCTGTCAAGAAAGAGTGTTTGTAGAACTACAAGGCAGGTGATTATGATAAATTTAGGACGGAGTTGAATCTGTGCATGGCATAAAATTCTACAAGAGAAGGGTATTAGCATTACATGGAAGATCGTTAAGGGGAGTCTAGAGGAAGCAATATTAAATTATATACCTAAGGTAAGGAGGAATAAGTAGGTAGGCGTTAGATGGATCAATAATATCATTAAGTATGAGATACAGAAGAAAACGATGTCGAGAATATACACTGAAGAGCCAAAATATTATAGCAGTGCGTCTTCATGCAAATCGACGTAACTACAGGAAAATGACGCCGCGTGCTCAGATAATGAAACAATATAAATAACACATGATACTGGGCTCAGTTAACCAGTATTGTTCTTATTCTTCAGATGGGAAAGGCAGCGGACCTAATAAATTTGACAAAGGTCAAATTGTGATGTTCAAAACGACTTGGTCAGAGCATTTCCGAGACGGCAAGGTTTGTGGGGGTGTTCACGGTCAGTCGTGGTGAGTACCTTCAAAAAGTGGTCCGGGGAGGGGAAAACCACGAACCGCAGGCAAAGATGTGGGCTAACCACAGCTCATCGATGCTCGGGATGCGCAAAGGCTATCTCGGATAGTACGAGTCAACAGAAGGGTGTGTGGGGTGTGAAGTGTCACAACACACACTTGAATCCTGCTGGAAATTAGGCTGTATAGCCGCAAGTCACTTGGAGTACCATGGTAACTTCGATTCACCTTCGAAAGAGCCTCAAATGGGCACATGAACATCAAATCTAACATTAGCATGTGGAAGAAGGTCGTCTGGTCCGATGAAACTCGGACCTGATTATGAATGCATCGTTTACCTGGGGAAGTGTTGACACCAGAATGAACCATGGGATGAAAACACGCCAGTGGAGGTAGTGTAATACTTTGGGCAATGTTTTGCTGGGAAACCCTGGGTCCAGTCATTCATCTACAGGTACATCCGTTCATGACAATGGTATTCTCCTCTGGTTGTGCTTTCTTTCAGCAGGATAATGCACCATGCCACACTTCCCGGATTGTGCGAGAACAGTTGACGGAACACGAGGAACACTTCCAAGTATTGCTTCGGTCTTCAAATTCCTCAGACATCAATTCAGAGCATTTGTGGCTTGTGTTGGAATAGAACATCCGTTCTACGACGACCCAACCACATAACTTACAAAAGTTAAAGGGTTTGCTAGTTAAGTATTAGTACTGGATGCCACAAGAAAACTTCAGAAATTTTGTAAAGCTTTAGAAATTTTGTATTGGCGTCACGTGGAGGATAATATCATATTAGATAGGCGGTCAAAAGGTTTTGGGTATTCAGTGTATACGGAGAAAGGTGTGCAAACTCATGAACAGTACAAGGCTCAGGCAAGAATGGGACAGGCATGTAAAGGAAGGCAAAATCATATTAAGAGAAGAATATAGCCGAGCAGGGCAAAGAAAATTCCACACAGTACTTTCGTTACATGGCAAGTAAGAGGAAGAATGACTACTGAAGATTAACGGTAGCAGATAAAACAGTTGAGTTACTGAGTAACCATTTTACAAGGATATATATCATCCAATAGAGGTTGCTGCTGCGATATACCAGACACAGATGTGAGAACAGAGGTTGATGAATTGGAGGTTCTTAAGATAATTCAGAATATCTGTGTAAAAACAGATATTCTGAATTATCTTAAGGAACATTTTTATGCACTGGACCCAGAACATTTTTCTGTTTTGAGACATTTCTCCCTTATGGTAATTAAGCCTAACCCGAAACAGACAGCAATGGCATGTTATTAAGACGTGCATATGATTGGTGCGGTGTTAACAAAAGATCGCGCGACCGAAATATAAAAGCATAGCCGACAATTTAGTTGAAATGCTAACTCTCTTCAACTGAATTCCACATGTGAAACTGCCATAACAACATTCACTATATATATATATATATTTCCTAGTTTTAACAAGTTTATGAATTTTATCACTTTCGGTTGAATTTTATTGCTGCTTTGGGGCAGGCGAACTCAAACACATCTAATTAATAACAATAGTTTTTAATTAGATACTGTGTTTTCGGGTGCAATATATGGTTTTGCTAGAGTCTATACAGCATAGTTTCTGTATGAGGGGACATGTGATTCATTAATTAGTGTCGGTTTTATCCCAGTTGTCTCTAATTGCACTATTTGTTGAGAAATATATTACACAGACATACCTTATTCAGTGACATAATAATAGCATTTGTTTTTCTTGCCTCTGCAATATAGTGACTGTTGGGAAGAGCATATGTTGTTTTACCACTGCAAGCGCGTTACTATCGCCCGATGTGAACGTATTTAAGATTCTTTTTATGTGCAAAGTATATTGCGAAACTTTTTAATTTTTTTCTTTTGTCGAAAAGTAAAATCAGAGGTGCGAGTTATATGCGGGGATGTGTTATTATTTTTATTATTTTACACCTCCAATGAGTTCAAGACTCATCGAGGGAGGATACCTGCCCTACAGCTCTGTTTCCACCACTCAACTTCATTATCTACACCAACGCCATCTACTGTCCACCACCACCACTAGTATTTTCACAGACAATCACAAACATCCATGTCCACGGCAGGATTAGAGCCCACAGCCTTTTGGCTGGAGAGCAGATACGCTAACCACTCGGCCAACCAGGCCGGCAAATTATAATCGAGTAAGTACGGTATTTCAACTATGGATAAATACATTGGTACCGTCTTTAAACGGAAAAATAGCTCGGAATACAAAACGAGTTTGTAATGACAGTTTGTGTTGTGTAGTTTCCGAAGAGAAAGAAGTCTGTAACGACTAACCAATCCACAGAAACACAAAATTCCCATCAGCTGCAATGCGATAATATTAATACGTTGAACAAAAGGAAAGATTTGCTGACTTGCTGGACACTATCGACCAGTGGATCACAATCAAAGGTAAATACAATTGGTTATTTTGTAGCAACATTTTTCTGTTTTGTGAATTTTCTTCCTTTACGGTAATTATGCCTAATTTATTGTGTTATTATTCAACAATTGTTTACAGTTTTGAATGTGTATATAAAGTCAATATCAACAGTCGCCTGATTACGAACACGTGATGAAAGAGACGGGGAGGTTTGCAGCTTCCCCGGATAAAGTGTATATGTTGGAACAGTATCAAGGCAAAAACTGGCGACTAGTGGTATGCTGCAAGGGTGTTTGAACCACTACCGTTTAAATTTGTACATAAATGATATAGGAAATAACCTGAAAGGAAATATTGACTTGTTTGGAGATGATGTGAAAATAGGTAAACTATTAGTATACTAATCAAGGCGATGTGAAGAGCTTGCAGGGCGATTTAAATAGGCGGTCAGGATGAGAAAAGGAAATGGATGCCAGTTTAACGTGGAGAAATGTAAAGTTGGACATTTTGGGATAAACAGATTACAAGTTATCTACTACATTGATGAAACTGTACTCCTGGAAATACAGTGAAGCTAGAAATTTAGGGATGGTGGTAAACATTGATTTGGAGATATATAGCTGAGTTTGCACATAAGATTACTTGGCTATTGAAGAACACATTAACAAGTAGAGATATGGAAATTCTTATTCCTCTTTATAACGCTTTGATACATTAACATCTGGATTACTGTGCTCAAGTCTGGTCTCCTGGATTTCTTTAGAATGAGGAAGCAGTGGAGAAGATTCAGAGGTGAGTGACCAAGATGGTGAGTGGTTTGTGAAATATTCCTTATGAGCAGTGATTGAAGGTCTGGATTGCAGAAGTCGGTTGATAGAAGAAAAAGAGAGGATATGATAAAAATAAATTTAAATTACTTCAAGAGATTTATAGGATTCTCGCAGTGGAAATATTTCAGCATTTGACTAGAGGGACTAGAATAAGTGGTCAACCTTGGAAGTTGGATAATGGTTTGCTTATTAGGGATGTAAGGACTAAATTTTTCGCTTGTAGGGTTGTGAATGAGTGGAAGGGATTGCCTGAGTTAGTTGTGTGTGATTTGTCTGTTAATCAATTCAAGGAGGAAAAAAAAAAAAAAAAAAATGTGTGACATTGTACCTTATAATTTTACAGGGTTCAGCACTAAGTGTTGCAATTCCTACATTGGATTTTAATTAAAATTTTTAATAATTTTTTTTGCCTTTATATTATTCTAATATTAACAATAAATATTGAACAGAATTTTTTGGATAATTTATTATTTTTTTTAAATTTTTATTATTATTATTTTTTTAAGTTTGAGAAAGAGTGATTATACATACAAATTTCTGCATTTGCTTATAAGGATTACTTGTAGATGAGTGAAGTAAGTTAATCCCACCTACTTCGAAGATTGGGTTAGCTTTTATGAAGAGAGTAGAATTTAGCCTTCACTATTTGTGTTGTTGCTACTGTTTTATGGGATGTAGGCATTGGATGCTAGTGATTTGTGATGTGTATATTAGTGTTAAAAGTTTCTTAACTTTGTAGGTATATTTTCCAGAGTTCGTTTTTTAATGTTCTGTAGCTATCTACGTGTTTTAACTTTCTTGGTAGGTTGTTGAGTTGCGTGGGTATCTGATGTGATATCACAAAAGAACCGTATGAGTTGTTGAAGGGTGTGGGGATGTAGAGAGTGTTGTAGGTCGTGTTATACGATATGTGTGTCTGTTGTTTCGCTATGTGATGTTGAAGTAATTCCTTGTTAATGTCATGTAGTGTTTCAGGTTTTTAATGCTCAAGATTCTGTGTTTCGCCATGTGCTTGTCATATATTGGTTGTTGCGTGTAAGGTGTCCAGATAACTGTTGAAACGATTTTTCTGTGTAGTGTTTCTAATTTTGTTAGGTGGCTGTTTGATGTATTTGCATAGACTGTTATTCCGTATCTGAGTAGGGATTCGCAGATACCGTGATATAGGAGTTTTTTTTTTTTTTATGTTGGGTGGAATAATGTCTTTAACTTGGAAGAGTTTTGCTGCGATGATACGGAGTTTGGTGTGTAGGTATTCTATATGTTTTGTCCATTTAAGGTGGGAATCTATATAGAGACCGATGTATTCTGCGTGTGTTACAGGTTTGATTTCGGAACATTGGCAGGTATTTTTATTGTTAATGTAGCGGTATGTGTGACAATGTATCGATAGTGATGCAGGGCGTATGATTCTTGGGTTGTGTATTATCAACATCTGTGTTTTGGTGCCGTTGATTAGAATTGCGTTTTGGTGGAAGTATGTTGTGATTTCGTTTAGGTCTTGTTGTGCTTTGCAGAGAGCTGTGTTAATGTCTGTGTGGATTGCTAGTAGTGCAGTGTCATCTTCGTATTGAAATATTTGACTTCTTATTGATATGTTATGAACATCATTAATGTATATGTTGAATACAGTGGGTGATAATATGGCACCTTGAGGTACACCGTGTTTTACTTGTATACCCCGGCTTTGACATGTACCTATTTTTGTTACTTTGTTCTGTTTGAGAGGTAGTTCTTGAACCATATATGCAGTGTTCCTCTTATACCTATTGAGTATAGTTTGGTGAGTAGAATGTCATGTTTAAGTGTGTCAAATGCTTTGGTTAGGTCCGGCAAAATAAGGACGGCGTACTTGTTTTTGTCGAGAGCTTTGTTTATTGTGTCGGCGATGTCTTCTAATAAAGTAATGGTGCTTTTTGTTTTCTGAAAGCCATAATGGTTTTGTGAGATGATGTACTTCTGTAAATAGTTCTGTAGTCTGGTGTGTTATTTTGTCTAGAATTTTTGAGATGACTGGTAGTGTAGCTATTGGTCTGTAGTTCTGAGTATCGTTTCTTTTGCCGTATTTGTATATTGGCGTAATTACTGCAGTTTTTAGTTGTTATGGAATAATGCCTGTGTCGAGTATTATGTTCACGAGTTTCAAAAGTATTGAATTTATTTGTTCAAAGTGTGTTATAAGATCGGTGAATCATATTTTGTCTATTCCTTTAGTGGTGTTTGGTTTTAGTTGTAGGATTGCTTCTTTCAGTTCCTGTTTTGTTATAGATGGAAAATACATCGTATGTTGTTGACTTTGTGTCGGTAGTTTTTATTGATCGTTGGTAGTTTGTCTTTTTTGAGTTGTGTGATGTTGTTTGTGAAAGTATGGTTGAATGAGTCTGCTAGTTCCTCTTGGTTTGTGTCCTGACCGAAGCTTTTTGCAATAAAATCTTGTGCTGAAGTTTTCTTTTTTCGGGTTACTAATTCGTTGAGTGTAGCCCATGTTTGCTTAATGTTGTCATTATATTCCATGAATTTTTGGAAGTAATAGCGTCTTTTTGCCCTACGAATTTTTGTTGTTAGTTTATTTCTTGTGTTTTTGTATAAGGTTTGTAAATGTATGTTACTGGGTGACTTTTTAAGTTTTTTTCATAGATTTTCTTTTTCAGTAATAGTATTTAGTATGTCGTTATTTATCCATGGATTGTTGCCTGTTTGTCGCCTCGTTTGTGTAGGTTTTGTTGCTTTTTTGTATATTTCTGTGAACTTTAGTTGAAAATTCTCGTATAATGTTACAGGATCGTTTATTTTAAGTAGGGAATTCCAGTCTGTATTTTTTACTTGGTTATCGACAATGCTCTTTAGTATGATCGAGTTTTGTCGACTTTTGTGATGGGGGGGGGGGGGTAGGAAACGTAATAAAACGAAGTTGAGACAAAGTAGTGATCGGCAATTTTTACGTTAATTACTGATGATGTATATGTATGGATGGGAGCCCATATGTTGATATGATCAATGCACGATTGTGTTAGTGAGTTATTGAGTATTTCTTCTCTTGTTGGGGAGTTAATGATAGGGTTTATGTTGTACTGACTTAGTATATCAAGATATGTGTTAGTGGTTGAAGAAGCGTGGTCAAGAGTATTTATGTTAATGTCTCCTATTAGGATGAGCCTGTGTGTTGTACGCGGTTCAATGCCGCTTAGCCATGTTTCTAACTCGTGAAGAAAACGGAGTGGATTATTATCTGGGAGTCTGTATATTGTATTTATTGTGTATTTGATACTATTTTGGCTATTTGTGAGTTCCAAAATTAGTGTTTCCGCATGTTCGAAGTGAGTTTGTTTTTCTATCACATTGTATTTTTCTTTGATAAATGCCACAATGCCATCTCCTCTTTTGTTTGGTCTACATAAGTTGTAGGTTTGATAATTATTTATGTTGTATGCGTAAATTTCTGTGTCGTTTATTGCAACTTCGGTCAGTATTAGAGCAATGTTTATCATGGTATAATTGAGCTGTGTTATCAATGTAAGCCAGTGTTTTTTTTATACTTCTTATGTTTGTGTGTATGATAGTAAAGTTGGTGTTGGTGGAAATGTTGTCTGACCATTTCTTCAAAGAGTCAAAGACCTTGAAGTTTATGTTGTCTGACTGGATGTGTTCGCCTATGTTTGAGATCTCCATTATATAGTTTTTAAATGAGTTCTAATCTTATTCTTGGATGTGAAAAATTAGTGTTTTATATTGGTAGGCTGTGTAAGTCGGATTCATTTGTAATTATGTATACTCGAGTGTTTTCATTCTTTCTCAAAAATATCTGGGAATTCTTTGTCCACAGGAACTTGTAGTTTTTCTCTGTTTTTGTCTGCCTTGCTTGGTATAGAAGATTTTTGAAGTATGGAGTGCAGTGTTCCGTTATATAGATCGGTGTTGGGAGTTTCTTATCAGTTAGGATCGTTGTTGTCGGCCTTGTTTTCTTGCTTGCTGTAAGAATGGAGTCTCTCAGATTTCGGTTGGTAAAACGAGCGATGATTGGTGGCGGTCTCTCTTTATTTTTTTGTGGGCCTCGGTTGATGTAGGTGATATCTGGGGTTGCGATTTGAATTCCAATTTTGCTGCCGATCGGTTGCATTATGTTGCTTAAGTCTTCTGTATTTTCTTTCGTTATTCCCTCAATTTGAAGTTCTTTTTTTCTTTCTTTTTGTAGCATGTGTCCCATTTGACACTTGAATGTGTTTACTTCTTTCCGCAATTCTTGATTTTCGCGTTGGAGTGTTTCTTGCGTTTCTATCGCTACCGTTAATTTCGTCTTTATTTCTCGCATGGTTCCTAACATTTCTTCAGAGGTCTCGTTATTGAACTGTATGTAATGTTCATACTCCTCGAATTTTTTGTTAATAATAATAATAATAATAATAATAATAATAATAATACCGGGTGGTTTTTTACATTGTAAAAACCACTCGGTTATGTCTCTGACACACAAGAGTAGACATTAATGATAACCGCCTACTTGCAGCCATTAAAGAAAACATGAGCCGTCGTCTTCTCCACGAGTATCACCACCATCATGAAAAATAATTGTATTCTTTTCTACCAACACTGAAATAAAATAAACCAAGTCCTAGCTGAGCAGGACAGCAGCATCACGGTGGGATTTCCATAATGGCTTTGAACCAGCCAAAGAATAATCCAAAAAATTATTGTACATTTAATCAATCTTGTAATTATTACATCAATTAATCAATGTCTATGTAAGCTTTCTACCAGAATACGAAAAAATAGATGTTAATTAACACAGTTGATCCTTTGTACATAAGATTACTATTTTTAATAGATAATATATATAAATAAAATAAAAAATAAATCCTGTAATGCTTTTTTATTCCCTTATAGGGAATGACGCGGCTGGTTTAGTTCTATCTAACTTTTGGAGACTGTGGAGGCAGTTCAAACTCCACCAGTTGTGAAGCAAGCAGAGTAAACTAGCCCAACACTTCATTCGGTGAAGAGACGGCTGACAAGTGCCACCATTTCGTGGGTACTAATGCTAATACAATATTTACTGCTTGAAATAGTGTGAGTTCGTTCTAGGGTCGATTTTTCTTGAGTTTACAGGACGAAAACCTTCGAATTTTCGGGGGGAAAATAATCAGCTTACCTGTGTGAGAAATGGACTAAATCGGGAACTGGTCAAAAAAAGACTTAGAAAGAATTCCTCTAGTCGGTAACTCGAATTGAAATCGAGAAACCATTCCGTGGGCGGTCTAGAGTTGTGGACACCACTTCTACTAAACAAGCTCCAATATTTATAATTTAGCTAACGCCTTTTTGTTCTCGTATGGGGAGTAGGCGAGGCCGTTTTAGCCTTATCTAACTTTTGGAGACTGAGTGGGCAGCTCAATCTCCACTGGTAACCAATCAGAGATAACTGGCCCAAGGCTCTCACTAATTAATTGGTACGCCGTGAAGAAGGCAGCTAGCAAGTGCCGTCATCTCGTGGTCCCTAATCCCAACACAATATTTTTAATGTTTGAACATAGTGTGGGTTAGATGGCCGATTTTCTTGAGTTTACGGGACGAAAAACCCGAGTTTTCGGTAGAAAAAAATCTGAAAACTAGGGTTTCTTTTCCCGAAAGCCCGTGCCAGAGATCGACTAACTCAGGAACCGGTCGAGAAAAGGCTTAGAAAAATTTATTTAAGTTAAGGAATATTACATCCCATATTGTTTCTTAGCCAAATAAGAAACTCAAAGAGTTTCATGCCGAATATAGAAACTATATAAAGTTCGGCGATTCCAAGCGTAATATAGCTTATATAGTTTCTATATTCGGCATGAAACTCTTTGAGTTTCTTATTCGGCTAAGAAACAATATGGGATGTAATATCCCTTAACTTAAATAGGTTCATGTCGCCGAATTGAAGCCTTTGGGTCTTCATATAATTAGTAGCTTAGAAAAATGTTTCTCTAGTTGGCGACTAGATTCGAACGCCTTTCGTCGTGCGGTCAAGCGCCATAGAGTGAAAACGCCACTTCTACTGAGCTACACAGGCTCATTTGCTGGCAGCCTTTATTCGCTTATAGGAAGTACATGAAGCCGTGTTTAGCTCTACCTTTCGGAGACAGAGTGAATACTTCAACCTCCACCAGAAGCCAATCAGAGAGAGATAGCTGTCCCAATTATAAGACTCATCCAGTGAAGAGTCGGTACAGAATGCCGCGATCTCGTACCCTCTAACCTCATCAAACTGTGTTAGGAAAAGGGATGTTGGCCGGGATGTCTGCTCCAGCAAAGGAGTGGAGAAATGATTGCGGTTTGGTAGAGCACTGATTATGGAAGTATCTGAAGATAAGACATATATCTGAAACACCATGCTTATGAGGTAGAGGCTGAAGTGAATCAGTAAGGGAGATATCATTTATGATTTGAGCTGCTCTCCTCTGGACTGCATCGAGAATTTTTAATGAGGTTTTAGGTGCACTACCCCAGATGTGAGTAGTATTCTAAAGACGGACGGATTTTGAATTTGTAAAGTTAATATTTGAGTGAGTGAAAAATAGCATTTTAAGGAACAGAATATAACTGACGAAAAGAGATTCCTTCAAACACAATTCGTTTAGAGCAGCCTTTGCCTTTATGCTGTTGAGTGCCACTACTGACCCCTTTGCATGCGATTCGAAAATTTGAATGTCCTTGCTTTCTACTCGAAATCGTCAATTATACAAACTGCCGCAAGCTGATTCGTCTGAATTTGCGGTTGTAATCTTAAGAAATAGTGGTTTTGGTCCTTAAATTTTGGACACTAGTGTATATAGTTTAAATATACAAGAATTTAACTAGAAATAGCATATGTATTTTAAGTTGTCATTCCTTTATGCTGTCATATTTAAATTTAGAAAGCGTCATGTAGGCATGTTTTCATTTGATAGATAAGTTGAACAGTACATTTTATATCTATAGATCAGCTAATGTCGTTAAACTTCATATCATTAAGCAAACTGAAAGAGGTGAAGTGTTACTGTTTTCCGACCCAATTTAAACTTTTATTTTTTTTCACTTAATTTTTATACCTTTCAAGGAGCAAGTCGTATCCCAGTGGAAATGGTGCTTCCCTCTATAGAGATAGTACTTCAAAAGAGAGACTATTTTTTAAGTTCGATTTTAGCCACCTATGAGAGAAACGTTTTGCTAGGCATTTTTTTAATAGGCAAGTAGGATTTTCGCAAGCAAAGTGGGGTTTTCAACTCCACATATCAAACCATCAATCTCATAACTCATACTCAGACAATAGCGCACCTCTTAGGATTACGAGATAGTTGCAGTTGTCTGACATACAATATTTTCTCTGATGACTATTGACACTATTGGTCAGTGGCTGTCATCAATGGCTCCAAGAGTGCAGTAGGCTGTCCAATGATTGTCAATAAAATGAATTTACGATAAAAGAGCTTCGCTTACTTCCTTTGTGGATTTATGGCATTAGAGGATTTATATATATATTCCTTCCTTATTTTTACTTTTTAAGTTATTGTTGTCATTGTTGTTAAAATTAATGCACAGTTGTGATTATCAGTGCTAATTAGCTTTTCTTTTTAATCAGATTTATATATATTATTGTTATTCTAGTGGTCGACTGAGAACTTTTTTCAAGCTCTCTCTCTTCTTTCGATTCTCGAGTTAGTCGATCTCTGATAATCGTAAGAGAGTTTTTTCTACGCAAATTTTCGTTCCGTAAACTCAAGAATATCTATCAAGAATTTCAGGAACTAAAGATGGCGGTACTTGTTCGTGGTTTCTTCACTGGATGTCTCTTAAAATTAGCAATAGTCTTGGACCAGCGATATCTTATTGGCTACTCGTGGAGATTGAACTGCCCACTGAGCAGTAGCGGCCCGTACATAAGCACTGCGACACTGCAGCACCCCCAAGGAAAAAAATGAAAAAATCAAATTTTATTTGTGTTTATAAATAATAACAGTGCTTACATTATATAAATGCAGTACAACATGTTAAAAGTTACAGCTTATGTTTTGACATTGATTGAATTGTTCGATAATTGGAATAATTGGAATTGTTCGATTAACGCTTTACATTACGAAATAAATGCACCTCGATCTAACGCCAATATTCGTTTGCTATTGTTATTGCACGTTACGTCATTCCCAACTGTAATGCTCAAACGGCAGTGTATTTTTACTATGCTTACACGCCTTATTTCTCTGAGATGTGAAACGTTTATTAGTGGTGCATGTGCGTGGTGAACTATTTTTTGTAAATCTTATTTTATTTTGTTAAAATAACATATAATTATTTATTTATCATAGATAGAAGGCTGAATTATGACGAGTATCACTGTTGAAAATATGAAAAGAATTATATTTTTTCAATTATCGTTACATGAAACAAATGCACTGTTTGTTCGCTAGATAGGGTTAAAATGGACTTGCTTACTCCCTGTAAGAGAATAAAATGTCTTAGCAAATATAAGGACACTTCCATGGAGTCTGCATACTCATGCCATGAGAACCACTGATATTAACATTACCCATAATTTGCGCAATACGAGTATCTGGCGTTGGACACAATTATTCAAAAAGAAAGCACTGATAAGTGATTCTGGCAACCCACTGTACTCGTTCACCACTCTCCAAGCAAAAAAATAAAAAAATAAAAAATAGTCCTCACAGCTTTGTCGACAATCTTATTTAATTTCCAGGGATGACCCCCCCCTCCTAGTTTTCCCACGGTATTTATGCACTGAAATGTTTCCTCTGGATTATAAATATCTTTTAAGCGACTTATGTCTTTATCATGCTATTTCCTCCCCCCACCTTATTTGCCTATCAACCAGCCTCCAATTCACAAATCTTCAATCACTTCTCATATCGAGCAATCCACAGACCTGCTCCAATCTAGATTACTCACGTCTGAATTCGTTCCACATTTCCAAGAAATTCATGTGACCAGATCTGTGCACAATAGTTTAGATAGAGCGGTATCGAGGCATTATAACGAGTTATAATGTTATTAGCTTATATCGCAACACTGAACTCGAATCCATTTTCTTATGCGAAAAATGCTATTCATATTATCCTGAAGTAACACTATACTAGCGAAGTTTTTATTATTCCTCATACATTTGCTTGATCGGCACACAACTGTATTTTCCGATTCCAATCATCCAGTCTTTAATATGAAAATTAAATAGCAACAGCTCAAGGACATAGCATGTAGCACCTCACCTGTTACCTTTATTCCTAAATTCTATCCCTCTACTCTGTTCTTTGATATCTATAAGGCAGATACTATCTTATTACTCATTTCAACCATTCTAATTTACGTAATAATACGGTGCAGAATTCCAGCAAAAGTCTGTATCAAGTCCAGTGCTATGTGTATTATGTGGACCTGCTTTATCCAACTCAACTTCTACTCTATTATACATTGCTTGGAAAGAAGTCGAAGGACCCTATAGTGTGAGGAATAAACAGACATGGCGCCCACCTTAAGATGTACAGGGTGTTCGGGATAAATTTGACAGTTTCGTCAGGAAAAAGAAAATCTTTGTATCTATTAAATTTAATGAATTGACAAAAAACATTACAGGCAGAGTTAATTACAATACTATCAACAAGATTTACTCAAAATAACCACCATTAGCATCGATCACAGCTTCAATTCTGCTTCGGAACCTCGAACAAGCTGATGCTACAGTCTCCCTGGGAAGGGCCGCAAAAACTGTTTTAATTTTATCCATTAACTGGGCTTTTGTATTACTGGAAGTGCGATTGGTGTCTTTTTCAACTGCGCCCCATACAAAATAATCCATGGGGTTAAGGTCTGGGGAGTTTGGAGGCCAAACATTTGGACTGGTGAAGTCGTAGAAATTTTCAGACAACCATTTTTGACTTTTCCCAGAGGTGTGGCAAGGGGCCGAATCCTGCTGCCATACATACGGCCTACCATTGGCTACCCTTGTTATCCAGGGCTTGACTACAGTTAGCAACTCCACGAACAAAGCCCGAATTCCAATGCCAGGGTTCTTCAACACCTGTTCCTGCAGATTTGCGAGGAATTCTGCTGTACGAACGCAATCAGATCGTCTGCTAGGGATCTTTCTTCTTGCTACATCCTCGTAGTCACCATTGCAAGTCTCTAGTTCATGCCTGATTGTTTTTACTGTATTCAGGGAGCATTGGGCAGCAGTCGTAATATCCTTATTTTGATGGCGGGCACGAATCATCATGATACAAGTTATTCTCTTCCATGATTCAGGTGGGTTCCAGCTATCCATCCTTTCTGACATCTTGTATATGAATGAAGAAGGGTCCAAACTTTTAAATGAAGAGAAGTGTGTGTTAATACATGTAACTTACGGAAAAATATAATTAATTATAAATATGTCAAATTTATCCCGAACACCCTGTAGGACCTCGTTTCGCTGTGATGGCTGCAGCAATCCTACGGGACATACTTTCTACAAGCGTACGATAGAGATAAATGGAATTTGGGTCCATTCTTCCTGTAGGCATGTAATGAGTTATGAACTGTTGTGACGCGGACGTCTCCTAATCTCATCAGAGTTGAGATCAGGGCTCTGTGAAGGCCAGTTAAGGGTGGTGATTCATGTCCACAAACCACATAGTTACTGCAGCAGTCATATTTCATGGTGGATTGTCTTGCTGACTTATCAATGGTCAGTTCCGTAAAAACGCCACAAAGCAGGAAGCATTGAACTCTCCAGAATGTTCAGCTACCTCTCGTAGTTCAATGTTCGCGGCACCCCAAACAGAGGTCCCAGGAAACACAGGACCGTATCATCATACCGCTACCTTCGGTTACGCACTCTGTTAAGAGACGTTCACAGGGCATTCGGCAGACTCACACTCGTCCATCTGCTCAGTAGAGGGTGTAGCGTGATTTTTCGCTCCATAATACAATTTAACAAACTTCCACTTCCCACCGCACAAGCTCTTTGCGCCACTGAAGACGACGCTGCATGTTGGTTCGGGTAATGCGAGGTCAGAATATTGCGGTTCTGAATGTTCCTATGCAGATTCGTGTTTCAGTTGATGCCTGGAACTCTACATTAAACGTGTCGGCCGACAGATGGCAATTTTTACATATTATCCTCCTCCATAGCATCCTACGGTAACGTTGGGTGAGGGTGGCAGGTCGTCCAATGCGGGTAGCACTTGCAGTTGACTCTTCTACCTCAGTATGGCATCACTGATTGTTGATCTGAGATGACCCAATTTTTCAACAATTTGCAAAATAGATAGGCCTGCAACGTGGCAGCCTATCACTACACCTCTTTCAAACTCCGTCAGTTCGCTTCTCGCATCCATTTCACCGTAACACACAGCTGCACTGACTTTGGAGCACCATATTCCTCCAATTTATACCGTCTACAAACCCGTGACATGGCACGATGCACCTTGCTCATGGGGGGGGGGGGGTGCCTGTTGACTTCTTTACAAGGAGTGTACATTTAAAATTACTAAGAAAAAGGTATCTCCTTAAAGTCACATCGCCATATACTTTCACACCACTATCTATTCGCTCTTTAATACTGGCCCTGAAAAACTTTTCCAAGACTTGAAAGACCATTCCATAAATATTGGCCTGCACTTGACAACTTTCGTCTTGCAACAACGCATCTACAATAGGGCTGTGCCACGATGGAATAAACAATCATGTTAGAGTACTATTAAATATTTTGCACATGCCTTTAGCAATCACTGATATTCATTCAATTCTGTTTTAAATTTATATCAAGATTTTGCACCATCCTTAACACCTCCAGCTCATCTATCTGCATTCTGTATCTATTTTTCATTCCAGCATCAGAAAATTATATAATTTTTGTCTAGATGATAATACGATGACACAGTTCTTCAATAATCCAGCAACATCTACTGCAGTTACATACCTGTCATCTGTCACAAGAAATTCCTACAATGCCTTTGCCTTGCTCTGCTAAGGCAAAGGCATTTTTTTTATTAGTTTGTTTAAATGTTTTTGAGCTCTTTACTACTCGTGCTTCGCTTCATCATCTTTTCTCTATATTCCACATTTCCTTCACATTAACTTCTTTTTATGTAGCACTCGCTGAATGATGCTATTAATCTATTTAACTTCCACTGGATTAATCATTCTGACTCTAGAAATGTAATATTATATAGTTCATTTCCAATATGTTTTGATTGTGTCTCGTTTTGATTGATTCTTCTTGCGACAGTATTGTTTAAAGCTTTTCTACAACTATACTATAATTTTTAATAGTTTATTATTATACGAGTAATAAAAATATAAATTTTAAAAAATTAAATTCGTATAAATATATCATAATACTCATGATTTTATTGTCCATATTTCCAGAAGTAATCTTTTTTTTTTTTAAGAATATTCCGCATACCTAACCGCCTTCCATATCAGGACTACATGGTAATCTGTCTCCAGCTGGTGTTAGGATGGCCACTTCCTTTATTTACGGTCACGTCTAATGTTATCTCTATACCGAACACCCCTGCTCTCAAACTCCCCGTTTACATACTATCGAAGTTATTAACCCTCAACAACTCCATAAATCCCTTTCTTTCCTTCTATGTGGCTGTTTTCTGTTACCGTCTATATCCCCGTTGAAGTCTTTAATAACGATAATCGTTTGATGGATATACTGAGTTCACTGGCTGATTAAGCGGATTACAAAAGGAAACTAGCTATGCAAGCTAAATAGAATCCCAAACAGTTTTTTAAATATGCTACAAGCAAAAAAAAAAAAAAACTGTACACGGCAGAATGATTTTAAGGAATGCTGATGGTAAGGAGGTCACTGAATCAGTCAATATAGTGGAATTACTGAGTGAGCACTTTGCAAGAGTATATCATCCAGGTGGTGACATTGAAAGAATGAAGGAACCATTAGTTTATACGGGAATTGTGATGAATGAAGTAGAGGTGAATAGTCTATTACAGAACCTTAATGTGAATACATCTGTGGGATTGGTTTTAAGAATGATTTTAAGGAATGCTGATGGTAAGGAGGTCACTGAATCAGTCGATATAGTGGAATTACTGAGTGAGCACTTTGCAAGAGTATATCATCCAGGTGGTGACATTGAAAGAATGAAGGAACCATTAGTTTATACGGGAATTGTGATGAATGAAGTAGAGGTGAATAGTCTATTACAGAACCTTAATGTGAATACATCTGTGAGATTGGATGGTATACCGGCAAGGGTCTTACGTGAAGCGGCTAAAGAATTATCAGTGCCCTTGACCATGTTGTTTAATCTGAGTCTCGGGTCTGGTTTAGTCACAAAGGTGTGGAAAGAGAGGAAAATAGTTCCACTGCATAAAGGAGGATCCAAGACAACTGTTGCAAATTACCGACCGATCAGCATATCAGGAGTCGTTGTCAAGGTCTTGGAGAAAGAAGTCAAGGAAAAAATACAGGAATGGATTGATGAAAATGAGATACTGTACGGGGGACAGCATGACTTTGTGAAAGGTAGATCATGCCTCAGTAACTTCCTCAAGTTTTATAACACAGTGACGGCTGAACTGGAGAAGGATAATGGGTTTCCAGTGATGCTGCTGGACCTGGCTAAGGCCTTTGACAGGATACCACATGGAATTCTAATCCGTAAACTGCAACATATGGGAATGGAAATAGAGTTGGTGAGATGGACAGGTGGGTGGTTGATGGAAAGATATCAGAGAGTAGTTTATTCAGGAGTAGAATCCAAAAGACGGCCTGTGACAAGTGGTGTGCCGCAGGGTTCTGTTCTTGGACCACTGCTGTTTAATTTGTTAATTAACGATATAGGGAAGGATCTAAGAGGAACGGTTCATTTGTTCGCCGATGATGCAAAGTTGGGTAGGGCAATAGTGAATGCAGATGTCAAAATCTTGCAGGATGATTTGGATAGATTGGAGTTCTGGCCTAAGGAGAATGGATGTCAATTTAATGTGACAAAATGTAAGGTTATGCATTTTGGAGTGAAAAGATTAGTAGCAGTATACCACATTGGTGGAACTGTACTCCAGGAGATTGATGAGGCCAGGGACTTGGGAGTGTTGGTGGATAGGGAGATGAAATTTAGGGGACACATTGCAAAAGTGGCTAAATCAGCTCATCAAATCACTTGGTTGCTGAAAAATACTTTGACGAGCAGAGACAAGCAAGTTATTGTTCCTCTGTACCGAGCCTTGATAAGACCTCATCTCGACTACTGTGCCCAGATTTGGTCACCTAGGTTTCTTCTTGATGGGGAGGAGGTGGAGAGGATCCAGAGGCGAGTGACCAAGATGATAGCAGGTCTATGGAATGAACCTTATGAAAACAGGTTGAAGATTTGTGGTTTGCAGAAATTGGTTGATAGGCGGAAAAGGGGTGATATGATTGAGACATTCAAATGGCTGAAGAGTTTCTATAGGATTAATTCAGATGATATTTTTGAGATCAGGGGTGGTAGTGGGAGAATTAGGGAACATCTATGGACGCTGGGAAAGAGTGTGGTTAGCACTCTTCAGTTAGAGCTGGGTTCTTTACTAGAGTAGTAAATGAGTAGAATAAGCTGCCAGAGGCTGTTGTGGGTGCTATGACAGTGAATGGGTTCAAGGCAAGGTATGATAGATACTGTGAGGCTGTCGAATAGTTGTGTGGACATGATGATTAGGGCCTCCCTAGATGAGTCTAAGGACTCCCTGGAGTCGCCCGTATAATAATAATAATAATAATAATAATACATTTAGTGCATCTTCTTCTTCTGTATAGTCAAAACTGTAACACGTATACAATATATGTCCTGTTAGCCTCTACCTTACACCAATAAATAGGAGCGACACAGAAGGTAACAGGACAATTGTTCTTCACGTGAATGCAGTGTTTACACACTAGCTCAACTATGTCATACGCAATTTCAAAATATAAACTGAAAGTTACGCAGTACTTTATTTGTTTGTCATTTCAGTCCCTAGATGGCACCACATATACGATTGAGTTCTATGGTTTATTTTGTATTATTTCTGTGCATGGGATGAAGAACGAAGTTCAAGCACAACACATGGTGGATATTAAGCTTATATATTAGGGGATCAATCCGTTCCGTTTTCACAAAAATGTCCCAGTGTCTCCAAACATGCTTTCGGGACACCAATATGTCCTGTTTTTCAATATCCGAATTCAAATATGAAATGTTTTCATGTAACATCCATAAAACAAACAACCATTACAGGAGTAAGTATCATTATCTTCTGCTAACTCGTAAGTTATTATGAATATGAATTGATTTATATTATTAAAATGATTGACTTTTTTTTCTTTTAAGTGTAAGTGCCAACCAGTCAAGACGAAGAGAACAACAGACTGTTTTTTAAAGGACTTAAATCATCACATAGGCAAAGTGGATACTAGACCCAACATTATTTCAAACCCGAATGTTTGTAGAAACTATAAAATTTTCGTGAACTGACCTGATAGCTTACGAGAATACAATCCTCGGCATCCCTGAGTTGTCTTAGCTTGCACTACATAAAAGACCTAGGGGGTGCCCAAACCATATATTCGCCTTGCAGTAAAACCTTTATCAAATGCAAATAAAAGGTGAATATATGGACGCTTGGGCAGTAAAGGGTCTGCTCCAAAACTAGGGATCTCTCAGATCACTCTAAACTCAATGAGTGACCCGAAGGATCATTTAACTCAGCGGTGGTTCTACTCAGTAACAGGCTCCCCCTACCACCGAGTAGAACAGCTCATCTTCCAGGGAAAAGCATCATCCAATGGCTCCGATAGAGGCCACACCGGAAAACACCAATCCCTGGATGTTCAAGAGCTCTCCTAAACCACTGTATAAGTAAAGGGCCTCTCTAAAATTTATGCGATTCCCAGGACCACCCTAAACGAGTGACCAAAGGATCATCAAACTCAGCGGTGGTTCCACTCAGTGACAGGCTCACCGTACCACTGAGCAGGAAAGCTCATATTCCAGGGAAAAGCATTCATAGACAAAACCCAGATAGAAGCCATGCAGGAAAACACCAACCCCCGAAGACTCAAATTGCTCTTCCAACGCAAAACTCGCCCGTAATCTTAATCCCCCCCCCCAGCGAGAGCCAGACCGGAAGAAACCTTAAGAGAGCAAAAACTCTCGTTCAGTATTAAGGAAATCGAAATATCAGAGAAATGTATTTTTTGTAACTCTCAGTCGGTGCGTAAAAGTAATTACTAAAGGAAGAGCCACAAGGCTTCATTTTGGCGATGTAAAATTACATAGGCAAAGTGGGTCCAACATTATTTCTAAGACGAATGTTTGTAGAAACTATGAAATTTCCTGAGTTGACCTGAGAGCTTACGAGAATACAATCATCGACATACCCGAGTTGCCTTTAGCTTGCACTACTTAAAATACATATTTTCGCCTTGCAGTAAAACCTTTATCAAATGCAAAGAAAAGTTGAATATATGGACGCTTGGGCAGCGCCCATGCCTTGTAAGTAGTGCAAGCTAAGGCAACTCGGGTATGTCGAGGATTGTATTCTCGTGAGCTATCAGGTCAACTCACGAAATTTTCATAGTTTCTACAAACATTCGGCTTTGAAATAATGTTGGATCTAGTATCCACTTTGCCTATGTAATTATGCATCGTCGAAATGAAGCCTAATGGCTCTTCTATTAGTAATTTAAGGATTTAAATAATTTTTTTCCTTCACCGACAAATGTCCATTATTATTATTATTATTATTATTATTATTATTATTATTATTATTATTATTATTTTGTTTTCTTCTTATTTTATTTGTTTGTTTTGTTTTTTGAAAATCAGTTTTCGCTTATATTAATGCATTTTTTATACAGTCAAAGTAAACTCTTTTCTTCTACAGTTCAGAGAAGTGAAAGACAAGACTCATCAGCATTTGATGTCAGAGCTGAGATTGAAATCTTTATTAGCAATATTAAAATGAAACAAACTGAAGAATATTTACCTGCCAATATTGAAAACTTATTCATAATTCGATTAAAGATTTTCTGACACATTTACAATTTAAATTTTATGAAGATGAATTTTATAATATAGTGATGGAATACATACAAGAATAGCTCACCCTCTCGAACAATTTAATTCTGTGTCCTGGAGAGTACTAAATAAAACTGTGGAGTGAAAAAAACGTCATCACTAACTTGACAACTATAAATTCAGTCCACATTAGCACAAATTATAGACCCAGATAACATGTGTAAAGAATTCTTGAACCTGAAAAGTTACACCAAAGGAAAAATCATATTTTGGAACGATCATCAAACTTCTGTTAGTGTTAGATGGAAAGAAAAATTTCAAAACAAAAACATTTTTTTTTAATGTGGAAACCATTGTTGAGTTTATTTTGACACTGGATTGATACAATACTTCAGTAGAAAGTTTTCTCTTTAGTGAATTTATTAATGGAGTAGTGAGAAAAATCATTTCACACTAACAATAAAATCAGTGATAATTATAACAACCTACGAGTACAACAACCTAACTTTAACATTTCATAAAAATAAAGGAACCGGTATCCTATTGGATGATATTTGTGACATATTTGTGGTAAACTCATCTCTGGACAAAAACCACTTTGTATTTGCACTAGCTCTTGATTTCTCTAAGGCTTTCGACACCATAGAGCGCAAAATTCTTTTAAAAAAACTCGCAGCGGTAGGCATAAGAGGAAACTCCATAACTGGTTCGAAGACTTTCTGAAAAACCGAACACCAACATCACAAAAATAAATTAGACCTACAGTAACAGAACTGAGATTAATTGTGGCATTCTTCAGGGGGAATTTCTACCATCGTGTCTTTTCAATATTTTTGTAAACGATCTATCCAACCTACAGATATACAGTGACATCTATCAGTACGCAGATACCACACCACGAGTACTCATACTCATATCAATACAAAAGACCCATGAACAGGGTTACAACATTTACAAACAGACTTCAACGTAATCACTAATTGGCTCATGCGTAATTCTATTGTAATAAACAGCAGCAAATCTCAACTCATCATATTTAGAAAACCTCGGATGGCTATAGATCTCTCCAACATATTGCCGAAATGTCATACTCCACATTGTCCAAAGAAAACTAAAACCTGTCCTTGTCCTATAATCCAGGAAGTTACAAACATCAAATACTTTGACCTGCACTTTGATAACTATATGCGTTGGAATGTGGACGCACACACATTAACTATATACATAAAAAACAGCGCATGTTTTTGTTTAAAATGCACTACTTACAAGACATATTACCTCCAAATACAAGGAAAATAATCTACCAATCCCTAGATGAGTCTATACTAAGATATAGAATATCTTGCTATTCTGCATCGCAATACTTAATGAAAAAACTAAACTCATTACAAAACAGGCTGATGGCAACAACAGCAGCTCAGCACATACCAACAGTCGACTTCTGACTATGAAAAATCTTAGACATTACACTACCATGCTAAAACTTCTTTTTTTTTTTTTAGAAATTATCGAAAAACAGTAACAATTGCATATCAAATCAGATCTCAGCATAGAACATACATTACAAGTAATTATAATAATGCTTATGGAAAAGCAACCCGTCAATTCTATAATAAGTTTTCATTAAACAAGTTTCCGTACAACATAAAGAACCTTCATATGTTGCTCTAAAGAGAGCTTATGGTCCTTATGGCAATAAATGTATCAGACCAAATATCAGAAATGGAATAATTACAATAACTTAATTGTACATATATTAGTACTTTGTACAAATGGTAACAACTCTGTCCAAAGAGAAACCGAACTTTTCGAAAATAGAAAAAACTAGTGGCACCACCTGTTATATCTTTTTGCTGTCGAAAGCAGCAACCTTCATGAGTGTTCTGTCAACTGTTTATGACATTTGTTTCATTAGAAGCCGAGTTATAGTGCCAAGAGTGACAGTGTGTGTTTTGACGAACGGTCGGAAAATGAGTTTCAAACAGAGAGGTGCGATTGACTGTTGTGTTAAACTTGGTAAATTACCGAAAGGCATCAAATGCTTCAAAAAGCATACGGTGATGAATGCTTATCCCGTACTCAAGTTTACGAGTGGTTTAAGCGATTTCAAAGTGGTCGTGAGACGCTTGAGGACGATGAAAAGCCGGGTTGTCCAAAAAGTGCATGATTTAATCAAAGAAAACCGGAAATCGTCCGTGAGATTGATTGAAGATGAATTGGGGATTCCAAAATCAACTGTGCACAATATTTTGACCGAGAGTTTGGGCCTTCGTAAATTGAATTCGCGATTTGTTCCACACAAGTTGACCGACGACAAAAAATTGTATCGAACTGAACACTGCAAGGACCTCATTAAAACAGCTCATAAGGACTCAAACTTCCTTCAAACGATCGTTACTGGTGAAAGTGGTGTTTTGAGTATGAGCCCGAAACAAAGACAAGAGTGCTCAGTGGAGACCACCAGAAGAGGTGGTCTCCACTGACATCCGAAAAAAAGTCGCTTGGAGAAGTCGAAAGTAAAGACAATGCTGATTTGTTTCTACGATTCCAAGGGCATCATCCACAACGCATTCGTTCCGCCTGGCTAAACGGTCAATGGTGAGTTTTATCTCGAAGTTTTGAAGCGATTGATAGCGAGAAACCATCGTGTATGGCATGAATATCGTGACGAGCGACCGTTCGTCAAAACACACTGTCACTCTTGGCTCTATAACTCGGTTTCTAATGAAACAAATGTCATTAACAGTTGACACAACACTAATGAAGGTTGCTGCTTTCGACAACAAAAAAAGATACAACAGGTGGCGCCACTAGTTTCTTCTATTTTCGAAAGGTTCGGTTTTCTTTTTGGACAGAGGGCTGTGCTCATGCATATGTAAATACTATGAATAAATTGTTAGCTAGTTAAAAAATGATTATATAAATTTATAAAAGAAAAAAGTGAATGTACCAAATGTCTCAATGAACAGAAAATGTAATATTGTAATATTTTAATGGTGTATATAATTACTCTATACGTATGATGATGATAAATATTATTATTATTATTATTATTATTATTGTTGTTGTTGTTCCGGGCAACTCCAAGGAGTCGACAGACTCATCGAGGGAGGCCCTAACATCATGTCAAGAACAATTATTCGACATTGACACAGTATCTATCATACCTTGCCTTGAACTCATTCATGATCGTAGCACCCACAACAGACTCTGGAAGCTTATTCCACTCATTCACCACTCTCCAAGTAAAAAACCTAGCTCTAACTCCCTTGTCAACCACGCTCTTGCCCAGCTTCCATGCATGGCCCATAGTCCTCCCACCACCAGTCATATTTTCAAAAATATCTTCTGGATCAATCTTATAGAACCCTTTAGTAATTTGAATGTCTCAATCACATCACCCCTCCTTCGCCTATCGTCCAATCTCTGCAACCCACAAATCTTCAACCTACTCTCATAAGGTTTATTCCACAGACCTTCTATCATCTTAGTCACTCGTCTCTGGATCCCCTCCACTTCCTCCCCCTCACGAGGAAACCCTGGTGCCCATAACTGGGCACAGTAGTCCAGATGGGGTCTTATCAAGGCTCGATACAGAGGAACAACATTGTTTGTCTCTGCATGTTAAAGTATTTTTCAGAAGCCAAGTGATTTGATGAGCTGATTTAGTTACTTTTGCAATGTGCCTCCTAAACTTCAATTCCCTATCCACCAACACTCCCAAATCCCTGGCCTCATCAATCTCCTGGAGTACGGTTCCACCAATGAGATATACTGCTGCTATTCTTTTCACCCCCAAAGTGCATAACCCTACACTTTGCCACATTAAATTGACATCCATTTTTCCTAGCCGAGTCCTCCAAACTATCCAAATCATCCTGTAAAATTTTGACATAGTCCTCCCACCACCTTTTTTGCTTTTCTTACCACATTCGTTACCCTTCTGGCCTGCGCTTTATACCGTTCATGTGCCTGCAGGTCACCTTTCTCCTTAAATTCCCTCCATAGTTGTTTCTTTTTTTGCAGTTCAAGCTTAATGGTGTTATTCATCCATTTAACCCCTACTTGATTTATTATTCGGACTCTAGGTATACAGTCAGCCATTGCTTCATGCAAACACTTCTTAACTGCCTCCCATGCACTATCAACTTTCTAGTCCTTGCAGTTGTACATGCCATGGCAATGAACCAATCAAACTCCTAAACTTGTCATACTTTCCAGCCCGATCATTCCACATGTACCCTGTCTTAATTGAAAATTCCATCCCTTTAGCCACCTCCCAAGTCAAGACCCTATGATCACTCTCACCAATTGGTGGCAATGTGGTCATATTTGTTACAGCCAAATCCTCAGATGTAATTACTAGGTCAAACACTCTCCGACCCCTAGTATTTTCCATTTCATTACAGAGAGAGAGGATTATGTTAATGTAATGCGGTAATGCAATGTTAATTGGTTGTATGAGATAATGTACTGTTACTGGTTGAATGCGTTGAGAAAAACGGTATAGGGAAAACTGTTCGAAAAGACAGAAGTATATAAAATGAAAAATGAAGATGAGAATTTGGTTCGTTAAGTCTGGAGCTGAATGGCATATGGATGATATAATTTTTATATTGTTTTGAATCATTTTGGTAAAGATCCCAAATATTGAATTTGTGCATAATCCGTCTAGCCGCGGCAGCGGTGTAACCTGCATATGGGTGGACCAAACGAATCTAATTGATGCTTGTGCATTAAAAATAAATAAATTAAGAAATAAAAAAACAAAATAAACCCCTAAAAAAGGAGCAGCTTTTCTCTATTTTCCAAGTTTCTTTTTTATTTCAATATGTTAATTCTAATCAGGGAAAAAAGTGGGTCTAATTTAATTTGTTGAGCTGTTAATTCCTATTTCAAGCATTGAGTCTTAAATTAGTTTGATTCCGCTTTAAAGACTGTTATGGCGTTATATGATACAGGTAACTTTCGTTATACACGATTTTGTTATCCGCATTTTCGCATATACGCGATATCATTTCGGCACATAAGAACTATCGCTGTTTCCTTAATTAAATATTCACACATCTGGCACATGTGTGAATATTTAATTAAGGAAACAATAATACAATAAATCCTCTGCACAATAATAGTAAAGAGGGATTCGAATTTGGCGTATGCACTGTACTGGCTATTGTTCAAATTCCTTACCGATGTTCTTCGCTCTCACTGATGAATGTTTAATTATGGAAACTACACACGTCTCGGTTTACAAGTTTCCTATTCAACGTGCGGAAACTTCCGAGCATGCGCGTTGTTTCTTACCCGCATACGCTGTGCTCAGTGGCGCTGTATCCCATTTGTGTCTTTACTGGCATCATCATCATCTTATTATTATTATTATTATTATTATTATTATTAGCAGACCTCCACGGAGTCAAGAGACTCAACGTGGTAGGTCCTGCTCTCACATGCACAGCTCATTGCACCTGGATTCATTCATTGTCCCTGCACTCACCACACACTCTCAGGCAATGCATTGCAATCACCCACCACTCTCCATGCAAAAAATCTACTCCTCACCTCCTTGCTCATACAATTTATACAACTTCTAGGGGTGGCTTCTCGTTCTCTCACTGTCTCCAGATATTATTATTATTATTATTATTATTATTTTTTATTATTATTTTTATTATTATTTTGACAAAAAAGACAAACTACCAACGATCAACAAAAAACTACCGACACAAAGTCAACAACAAACTATGTATTTTTCACCCATAACAAAACAGGGACTGAAAGAGGCACTCTTACAACTAAAACCAAAGACCACTCCAGGAATAGACAAAATAAGACTCACAGACAATATAATGAACAAATAAATCCAATACTTTTGAGACTCGTGAACAGGACCGCCAAGAGAAATTTTCGGGCTCGCGACAAATCTGTGGTCCGGGCCCCACTTAAAAAAGTGCATCACTTTTGTTAATAAAAAAGTCATATAAAACATTAAACATTTATTTAAATAAAGTGCACAATAAATTCAAAATTCGATACATTACATACCATACAAAATACAAACATTGAATAAAAAGAGAATTTTTAAAATTTTGTATTTTAATAATATTGCCTCATCCACTTCCTCACTTTATGGTTAACGAAATCTTTAATCAGCACGTCATAATCAATTTCATTGCCAGGTCATGTTCTATTGATAGCAAAGCTAGGCCGTTTAATCTTTCCTGGAGCATTGATGATCTACTGAAGCTCTTTATTGCTGAAAGTTTACTAAATGCTCTTTCACCTTCGGCAACTGTTACTGGTATTGTGCAAAAAATTCTGCACAATTCGGGAACATTACTGTGAATGCAATTACTAGCTAGCGCTAGTGCAGCCGACTGCAACAGCCTTACACGAACGCCTATTGACGTCATCACCCGCTATAACTACAGCAATCCGTGCCGAGATAATCAGTGTCTTCCGGATACTCACGGCGAGCTAAAGAGCGTAGCCGTCTGTCTAAAACAGGGGTCGGGAACCTTTTTGAACCAAAGAGCCATTCCACCAAAAAGTTAATTAAAACAAAGTTTTGGGAGTCGCAACTTCAATTCGATTTTTCCTGGTGACTTAAAGTTGCAGTTAGTTCAAACTTAGGTAAATTTGTTTTTAATTCAGTACCTCCAGATATTAAATACCATTTTTATGTTTGCATATAAATTTTTTTATATGTTCAATAAATAAAACAACATTAAGTTTTTGATCACAAAACATGTTTAAGTAAGTATAATATTGCAAAAAAGTCAGAATTTGTATTGCAAAAAGAATTAGTCCGAGCAAAAATACAATATTATGTATTTTAATAGATATTTGATTGTTTTAATTTAAAATTCACTAATGAGACTTTCGGTTTTGCATCTTCTCAGCCAATTTACTTAAATCTGGATTGTATGTCGTACACTTTAATAGTAATTCGGCTTTCAAACTTTCATCAGTCAATTTGTTCCTATACTTATTTTTAATGTAATTCATTGAAGAGAAAAATTGTTCGCAATTGTATGTTGAACCGAAAAGAGTCAAAACCCAAAAAGCAAGTCGCCTGGAATTTGAATAATTATTTGAATAGTTGGGAAAGAATTCCGACATTTAAATATAATTTCCTGTGGTGTTTCTTCCATAGTTTCCTCGTTTTCTTCAATTTGTGCTACCATTTCCTGAAGTTTTTGTACTCAGATACTTTTATTCTGAATTTCCAGAAGCTCCATTTGTAGTTCTGCAATTGATATTCCGGAAAAGCTTCAATATCTATTAATTTTAAATTGCAATTTAACGGATGTAATATAAATTTCATCATCTCCTGATGTTTTTTAAAATCCTGAAATCTGCTTGTAAATGAATCTAAAATTATAATCATTTCAGCGAATATTTTGCAATCAACTTTTTCTTCATTTAAATTCAATCTATAATTTTTTAGATTTTCAAAATGTATAAATTTTTCTTCGGTAACATCTTCGAAAAACACTTTTAGTTTCTGTTCAAAGGTAAGGACTTCCTCTAGTAATTGTAAGGCTGTATTTCCTTCCCTTGCAACTTCAAATTTAGCTTATTAAAATGTTCTGTCATGTCATATCAAGCAAAAAACAAAAATTTTGCATCCATTCGGGATTACTGAGAAGTTCCACATGATTTACGTTATAATTTTTAGTGGTTAAGAAAACTATTACTTCTTTCAAGCACTGAAAAAAAAAACGTTTTAATGCTTTTCCTCTTGATAACCATCGTAGAGATGTAAATGTCACTAAATCTTTATGTTGACTACCTAGTTCCTCTAAAAACGTATCAAAAAGTCTGTGATTCAACGCCTGAAATCAGATGAAATTGATCATTGGCACAACATCCATCATTATATTTAGTTGTGGTAATAATCCCAAAGAATTTGCAACTAAAGCTTCTTGATGCAAAATGCAATGAAATGAAATAACTCCATGTGAAATATGAGTGGAGAATAATTTAACAAACCCCTTATTTTTCGCAATCATAGAAGGCGCGCCATCGGTCGCAATGTATACTATATTACTAATATTTATATTTTTATTCTGTAAACTTGTTAGAAGGTTTTCTGAAATATCTTGACCTGTAGTGCGTCCTTTAAGTGTTAGCAGATCAAGAAGTTCTTTTCGAATACTGGAATATGTGATATATTTAACCATCACGCAACATTGTGCCACATCGGAAATATAATTTGATTCATCAACCGCAATAGATATAAAATCGGCAGAATTAATATCCATAATTTGCATATTTGAAACTTGTGCAGAAATTGTTACAATCCGTTCCTTGACAGTTCTAGCCGAAAGAGGTAAATCTTTAATTTTTTTACGTATCTTATTTTTCATATCCTTAAATAGAATTTCAGAGACATTATACATGCAATTTTTTAGAAATTCACCATCGGTAAAAGGTTTTCCCGCTTTTGCTATTTCAACGGATAGCAAAAAACTTGCTTCAGTAGTATTTGACGAAGATTTCGTCCAAGTTGACAAATTTCTTTGCAAGTAATGTTTTCTTTTGTAATTCTTTAATAGCTTTTTTTCTATTATCATCCTCAGGATATTTTTTACTGAAGTCTAAATGTTTTCCTCGAAAATGTCGTTCGACATTATTTGATTTGTTATTTTGATTCAAAGTCGTAGATAGCAAATTAAACATTGCGGATTTCCATTTACTTCTATAAATGCAAATTTCTCTATCCACATTTTATTGAATCCTCTGTTTCCTTCGATTATTTTTCTTTTTCTTGAACTCATATTAGGAGGGTTATTATCACAAATTTACCTGCAAGTAAAAACACAAATTCAACATAATAAAAATTAATTTGTGCCTAACATTACCTGACACTAAATTAAACACCAGTTTAGTACCACAATAAAGTTAAGTAACAGAATATTTATTTTGACAGTTAAAATCCGTATGTATCGGAAAACCGTGATGTTTGACAGGACAGCTGTTCAATTAGTTCAAATTTTCGCCGTGGCGCTAGTTACCTTAAGCAGGATTAACATTTAGTGGTATTTCGAATGTAACGTAGTTGTCAGTTGTTCATGTCATAAAATTTCATGCGTAACACACGTCACGTGCACAGTATCTAACGCCACGAACAGGCCGTATCAAAAAGCAATATTTAGTATTTCGTATTAATTATGTATCTTTTAATTCAATATAAAAGAGCCGCATGCGGCTCAGGAGCCGCCGGTTCCCGATCCCTGTTATAAAACAAAACACAGTTACATTCTCGATATACCATTATCCTTTATCATTGTTGTATTATTACGAGAATTAAAACCATGCATTATAAACACAGTTATGTGACACGTCGGGCCGCCCTTTTCGATGCCGGACCCGTGACAAAAGTCTCAGATGTCACCCCCTCTCGGCGGCCCTGCTCGTGAACATAATAATTGACACTGGCATTATTCCACAACTAAAAACTGCAATAATTACGCCAATTTACAAACAATCAACAACTCATACGGTTCTTTTGTGAGATCATATCAGATACCCACGCAACTCAACAACCTAGAAAATTTAAAACACGTAGATAACTACAGAACATGAAAACACGAACTCTGGAAAATATACCAACAAAGTTAATTTACCATTAACACTAATATACACATCACAAATCACCAGCATCCAATGTCTACATCCCATACATAAACAGTAACAACATAAATAGTGAAGGCTAAATCCCACTTTCTTCATAAAAGCTAACCCAAGCTTCGAAGTAGGTGGGATTAATACGCCTCACTCACCTACACGTAATCCTTATAATCAAAGAATGCAGATTATGTAACACAACACTCAGTAAAGTGTATTACAATAATGAAGATACTAATTATTAAAAAAAATTGTGTATATGTAAATAGGCTGTATAATAATAAGCTATGATATTGATATTATTGACACCTCCAGGGAGTCCAAAGGCTCATCGAGGGAGGTCTCATCTACAACTCTGTCTCCACCAACTGACCGCAACTACACCAACGCCATCTACCGCCGACCACCACCACCACCACTAGTTTTTCCACAGACAATCACAAACATCCATGCCCACGGCGGGATTCGAACCCGCAGCCTTTTGGCTGGAGAGCGGATACGCTAACCACTTGGCCAGCCAGGCCGGCATCATTTTCATATTCTATGAAAAATGTCATCTATGCTAATCTGGTAATTATTCCTCACCAACTTACACGTCTCGATCATGTCTCCCCTCTTCCTTCTATCCACCAAGCTCTGTAATTTGCATTCTCTCAATCCATCCTCATATATCACATTCCAGAGACAGACCAGAAACCAACCTTAGTCAATCGTCTATGGACCCTCTCCAACATGTCATTATACTTTTGAAAACTAGACAACCAAATCTGTGCACCGTAAGCCATATGAGATCTGATGTCGTGTGCAATGGAATACAATCAAAACAATTTGAATCAAAAACAATCACATACAGTCACATAGAATCACATACAATCAAAACATCCTTAAGGATGTTTTGATTGTATGTGATTACATAATCACATACATAATCCTCTGTGTTGTCTTCGCAAGTTTAGCGAAATGTCCACAAAACTTCAAGTCTCATCCACCTTAATCCTAAAATCTTTCATCTCTTCCACCTCTAAAATATCCTCACCAATCCTAAACTCTTCATCCCATCTTTACTTCCCAAATTTTAAGACCTCACATTTTGCAACATTAAACTGACATTTCCATACACTTTCCCATTTCAGACAGTCTATTTTTAGGTCCTCTTGCAAAGCTACAGCATCTGCTCTACTTCTCATAACTCTGAATATCACCATTTAAGCCCTTTTTAATTTATCATTTATCATTTACATAAATATTAAACAACGATGGCCCCAAAACAGACCCCTGGGGCACGCCACTAATGACTTTCCTCTTCTGGGATATCACTCCCCTGTTATACAACCTGCTGATACCTATCAGACAACCAATCTCCAATTCAACGCAATAATCTACTATCCATCCAACCCCATCTACTAGTTTTTCACGTGGTAATCTATCGAAAGCCTTTGCAAAATCTAAATATGCTACTGTATATGCATCCTCCCTTGTTCAATGTATTCGTCACTTTGATATAATAAGTAAGCAGATTTCTAAAAAACACGATCTTCCTTTAGCAAATCCATTCAGTCCATTAAAGAGAATTCTACTGCTGTCCATCCAGTTCTGAATCTCTGTCTCACTAGCTTCTCCACCTCGACCACAACTGCAGACAAGTAGATTAGCCTATAATTCAAAGCCTTAGTCTTATCACTCCCTTTATGTAGCGGAACAATTTTGCCATCTTTCCATTCCATTGGAACCTGGGATAATTTGAGACTCATGTTGGAAATGTACGTTAAATGTGTTGTTAACTCCCTGAAACATCCCCCCAAGACATGAGGTGATATACCATCAAGTTCCATGGCCCTTGGTGACATCAAGTTTACTAAATTCCTTAATACCTCCTGCTCACTTCCCATCAGTGATTCCTCCCCCATTCCCACTGTCCTGAAGTGCTGCATGATGTTACAATCACAAGGATGATATACTTTAATGAACTGCTCATTTAACACTGCTATATCCTCCTCATTGTTTATCATTTCCCCTATTATCACTGACCAACATCATTCTACCATAACAATTCTTCCTTCTACTGGCCACATAGCGAAAAAACTCCGTAGGATTTCTTTTAGCGTCATTTGCTAACTGCTGCTCATACCGCACTTTCGCTACCCTTACCTTACCACCTTTCTTGCTTGCTCTTTGTACTCCTCATGTAACTGATTATCTCCACTCATCACAATGCCTTTTTCTTTCAGATTGCACGCTTCACCTCTTCAGTCATCCATTTTACACCTACCTTATTTAACCCATTTTATATATATATATATTCTGGGCACATCTGAAAAAAATTAACCACGATGAATTTCAGCCAATAAGTCCAGATCAGTTTTATGGAAAGCGTTACAGAACACTTGGGTTAGCTGCGGACGACGTAGCATATTCCAATCACCAAGATATATCCGTAGTTATCATTCCTCCCCATGTTGATTATCAAACGGATAATGAGGATATTGATGACGATGATCTTCAGCCTGACCACCTTCCCAATGATGTTCCAGGGGAAATAGAGCTTCATTATGCGAGTGACGAATCGGACAGCGATGATGATGATCTTCCTCTAGCCACGATACGGCAACGTTGCTTGGCTGCACAAGGTAAAGTAATTATCAACGAGCCCATATGGACAGAAGATATCTTAGACATCAGTATGGCAGTAACTACAAGGTATATAGCCCGTCTGAGTAATGTGAAGGACCAAATCCAAAATAAAACTCCAGTTGAAATATTTGAAAGATTTATTGATAAAGAAATTATTACCATTATTATTGAACAGACCAATTTGTACACTATGCAGAACAATAATCATGTATTTCTAGTAACTGAAGAAGACATCAAGGCATTTATCGCAATTCTAACTTTTGAGTGGATACCACAGGTTGCCAAGAGAGCGTCACTATTGGTGTTCAGATGAGGATCTCCTGTTCCCCCCCCCCCAGTGGCCAACAGTATGTCAAGGAACAGTTTTCAAGAAATCAAGAAATATCTACATTTGGCCGATAATTCACAAATAGATAAAAAACGATAAAATGTATAAAATAAGACCTCTAATGGATAAACTAAATAAAAAATTTCAACAGTTTGGCATATTCAACAAACGTCTCTAAATCGATGAAGCCATTATCAAGTATTTTGGACATTACTCTGCAAAGCAGTTCGTTAATTTTGATACTTGATCTGCCCATTGTACTCATACGAGTACACATATTTTTTTAAAATTATGCTTCTTTTTTTTAACTATCAGTATAGTGTAGAGACCAAGCAGAACTTCGTCTTGACTCAGGAAGTATGCAGTTCAAATGCAATTCCTTATTCTATGATATCGCTGCACGCTGACTCCTGAGTTTGCCATAATCACCTGCCTTATAGTTCCACATATAACTCTTTCTCACGAAAGTCCTAATATGGCTGACCACCACCCATGTGATCACTTCATGGTGGCTTTCACCATTTGGAGGAAGATGTAACACTTCATTTGCAACAGTATCTTCTGATGAGATAATCACATCCAAGACCCTCGATCCGCGTGTGGTCTTCACCCCTGGATAGTCACAATTCCTCTGCCATCATCAATTACACTCCCCCTCCTTTTTTTTTTTTTAACTTTGTCTTCACGAAAGACTACATATCTCTCTATCTCTATTCCTGTCAGAATGTCATCCTCATTCAACCATACCAACAAACCAAGGGCAAAAATGAACTTTATCAAAAGAATGCTTATTGATCTATGTGGTATTGTCTTTATCTGCCAATAATTTCTGTGCCCTCTGGCAAGAGAAAAACAAAGGAAGAATGTGAATAAAGACCAAGTGAAGAAAAGGCCAAGGAAATCTCATTCTTTAGAGGTGAACATAGCATTGACATTTCAAGTTCTACGGGACTGAATGATTCTACAGTGAGAACCATTTGTGATAAATAATGCTGATACAATTCGCAAGAGTGCTCAATCGCCTGCGAATGTCAGCATGACCAGAATAATGAAACCTCGATCTCATGTAGTTCAGAAAAGGGAAAGGATGTTGGCTATAAGGATCAAGAATCAGAACCAGCGGAATATGCCTTTGTCTGGGGCGGTCATACGAGAGAGGCGAAAATTTTTCGTGAAGATCTGACAAAAGATGAAAAGCAACCGACACCTTTTCCTGCTCATTGACCACAATTTCAACATGACTAGTGAGGCTGCAGTTGCAGATCACGTTGCCAGTGAGTAATTTCATGAATTTCTCTTCAAAGCAAAGCTAGCAGAAGAAGGTACACGCAGAGGATCAAGACGTTACAATCAGAATTTGAAAACTGCAAGTCAGGTTTCCATTGAGAGATTCTTCAGAATGTCAGCTAAAGAAGATGTGATTACGATGTATTAATCGCAGCCTTGCTTTATACGCATGCGGTATTGTTTTATACGCACTGAATATTTTATTTACTACTCTTATGCTTTAATATGTATGAAAAAATAGGTGAATTTTTGATTAAATTAATCTTGAAAGATCGAAATTTCGCCCGTTTGGGAATGCAACCTCTATTATCCCATGTTGTAAGCCTCTATTTTTACCCATGTTCGATTTATGCGGTGATTCTCGAGAAAGCAACCCCTGCGTATAACGAGAGTTATCTGTAATGAAAAACAGAAACTATAGTTCTATAATCGTCAACATTCAGATGAATATTAAGTTAGCCTGTTAATAAAAGACGAACAACTTCCAGTTTACTATACTTTTAAGTTAGTCACCGGAAGTTGTACCCAGAGTATTGGAACTTAATTCCTGAGCATTCAGCCATTTGCAAAGGCTTAAGAGCTTACACAAGAATGGAGGAACGAGGATAATTATTTATAACAGGCCGCTTCAGCTAAAACTTTTAGAGCAACACTTTATATCTATTATAAGTTTAAGGTTGTCTCATTAGCTAATGCGGATGCTGGAAAAGTGTTCAGCGAACCCTTGTTATTTTAAGATTTGCAGTTCTTAAACATATCATGCATCTTTATTTAAAAAAAAAATCGCATACATCTACAAAACCCGATTAGCTAAATTACTAGGGGGATCTTACCAATTCCCCTGAACCAATATAGAAACAAGATGAAAAGCAACAGAGTACTAATGATGACTGCTACTACTCACTGTTCTTCAGAAGTTTGTCTCCGATTCTGCTTGCATATGTTACTTGGTATCGCGGAAGCATAATATCACCTTTGTCTCAGTCAAACAAGCAAAAACATTTTATTATATATAGATAAATCATTTCAGCGAAATATATACCTGTATAGTTTTTCTGGTCAATAATGATCAATAATTCAATTGGAGACTTAAAGTGTGACACCTTTCAAAGTATTGTGAACCGTTTCGCCAAAGGCTGAGTCTCAGACATTTGAAACATGTGTGATCAATCCGCATGACCCTAAGACAAGTGAGTGTCAAGAGCATGCGCAGTAGAAAGAAGTGGCATACTATTAAAACATTCATGTGCAACTTCTTTCTACTGCGCATGCCCTGGACACTCACTTGTCTTAGGGTCATGCGGATCCCTGTCAAGAATATGGCTATTTTACCACCAATTGGTGACAGTGATCATGCTGTTTCTTCTTGGGAAGTATCTACTTGTATTGAAGCCCCGATTAAAACAGGCTACATGCTGAACTACAAAGCTGGAAATTATGATCAACTTAGAAGAATACTATCTTTGGTTCCATGGTACCAGTTACTGAATTGAAAAAAAAAAAAAAATGTCAACAATGCATGAGAATCTTTGAAAAAGTGCATGAATGAGGCAGTATCTCAATGTATCCCTAGAGTTCGAAGAATAAATAGGCTGGGAGTGAAATGGAACCTTATTAAACAAGAGATCCACAAGAAGTTGCTGTGGAAAGAATATCGTGAGAATAAGAGTGAGAGGAGTTATGAAATATATAAAACTCAGGCCAGAAAAGTAACGAGTATTGTCAGGAAAGCTAAAACGGAGTATGAAAAGAAATTGGCCATGCAAGCTAAAGGCAATCCAAAAGAATTTTATCGTTATGCCGCAAACAAAAGAAAGAATGAATGTGGAAGAATAACTTTATTGAATGAAGATGGCACACGTGTCGGAAGCTAAGGAGATTGTTCAGTTAATGAGTGCTCACTTTGCTAAGATATATCAACCAGGTGTATGTAGTATGGTGCACAGTGCCACTGTTACATTGGATGAAGAGTTAGAGGTTCATGAAAATGAGGTTGAAGATCTCTTGCATAACCTGGATAAGAATTTGTCAATAGGGACAGATGGAATATAAGCCTGTTTGCTAAAGGAATGTTCAGCTGAATTGGCTGAATATACACACATTTGTATAACTTGAGTCTCAGCTCAGAAATTATATCACAGGAATGAAAGGAATGTATGATTGCACAAGGGTGGTGCAAAAACGGATGTGTCTAACTACCGACCTATTAGTATCTCTGGTGTGGTAGTGAAGATTTTAGAGAAGTTGGTAGGAACTCGCATACAGAAATGGGTAGACAAGCATTCTATGCTCTGCAGGGAACAGCATGGGTTTACTAAAGGAAGGTCATGTTTTAGCAATTTCCTCATATTTTATAACAATATTACTGCCGAGTTGGATAAAGGGAATGGATACACTATGATAATGTTGGATTTTTCTAAGGCATTTGATAGGATACCACACGATAGGCTGTTGTGTAAACTGGAGAATATGGGATTCGAATATAATCTATTGACGTGGATCAGGGGATGGTTGAGAGACAGATATCAAAAAGTGGTATACGGTGGGTGTGAATCGACCAGATTTAAGGTAACCAGTGGTGTACCTCAGGGTTCAGTCCTTGGGCCATTATTGTTCAATCTAAACATTAATGACATCAAGCAGGGTCTAGCATCAGATGTGCAATTGTTTGCCGATGATACGAAGATAGGCAGGGCAATCAGGGATGCTACTCATATTAAGCAATTACAAAATGATTTAAATAGACTGAAAATCTGGGCAAACGAAAATGGCTATCAGTTTAATATTAGCAAGTGTAAAGTTATGCACTTTGGCGTGATTAGAGTTCCAACGGCATATTATATTGGCGTGGTTATGGTACAACATAGCGAAAGTTGCAAACACAGCTCAGAAGATAATTGCTATGTTGAAGCGAACCTTGACATGTAAGGATAAGGAAGTAATTATGCGCGCAGATTTACAAAGATTATATCCGGATTATGGGATATAATCTTTAGATTAGGAAGACAGATTACGAGTATGTGGATTGCAGACTCTGGTTAATAGGAGAAAAAGTGGTGATATGATAGAAGTCTATAAACCTTTGAATGGGTATTATAGCAGCGCTTCCCAAACTGTGGGTCGCGATCCCCTTGGGGGTCGCAAGTTTTGTTGAGGAGGCCGTGAAATAATGAAAACAAATTTAAAATGTTTTAAGAATAAGTAGATTTTTTTTAATCTTAAAAGAAGCGTATTTAATTTTTATTATTTCTTTTTTGTTCTTTTTTTATATTTTAATGGTAAAATCACACATTGCTGTTGGTTCACAAATTTTGCTATTTCGGCGATTAATGAATATTAGTAAATATATGCTTATTCATATAAGTTTCATTTCAAAGGTATTGATAAGAAACACAAAAAAGATTACAAACGCAAAATCTTGAATATAAATTGTATCGAATATAAATAAAATAAATATTATAATAATATATGTCTATGATTTTTTTCGATGGGGGGGCGTGAAATATTTTAATTTTTCCAAAGGGGGCCTTGGCATCCATAAGTTTGGGAAGCACTGTGTTATAGCATTTTAACTGATGAAATTTTTCGTTATATGGAAGGCGGGGAGAGAGCACGGGGGCATCCATGGAAGTTAACATTGTTCACAGTCAAGAAAGAGGTAAGAGCTAGGTTTTATTGCAGAGAGCAATGGGTGAGTAGAATAATTTACCCTTAGGGGTAGTGAGTGCATCTAGTGTAAATGAATTTAAGGGAAGGTATGATAGCTGGTTTGGATGATTTATAGCCTCCCTCCCTGGAGGTCTCAGATTTTATTATTATTTATTAATAATAATAATAATAATAATAATAAAATATAATTCAGATAGAATATTGAATAACTGCACATAACGAGGATAACTAATCTGCGGTATGCATCCACGTACATTAGCTAACATACTTTCAAGGCTAGCTGTTCCTAAATACGTATTTTCTATTATTTTTCGTTGTTGAATATTAGTGAAGGATAGATTTTGACCGGTATGAAAAGAAAATCTGAAGAGTTGCAGACGTTAAGTAGTGGAACAAATTAAAGCAAAAAAATCGTACGATAAATCACACTTGACGTTCGGTTTCACAAGTTAAGGATACAGTGAGTATCTTTACTCAAAGTGTGTCGCATCCAGTAGAAAATTACCCTGGAAGCTGGATTTTAACTTTTCAGAATACTAATCATGTCAAGTGAACTTAACCTAGCATTTAAATTCTTTACTAATCTTAGCAGTGATCACCAGCAACTTCAGTGTGTTTGATATGAATTACTGTGTAATTCATATCAAACATTTCGAATTAAATATGAATCTTGATATTTTCGAGAAAATACTCAAAGAAAGTCGATTTCGGCAAAAATACTTAAAAAAAAATCCATTAACAGCTAATCTAGCATCGTATAAAGTAGCTGATTCTAATTGGAATTTTAATTATAATCGGCTACTTTATACGATATTAGATAAGCTGATAATGAATTTTTTAATTTTTGTCGGAATCAACTTTCCTATTGATCTGGCAACTGCTATTAATTCTGAGCCCCCCCCCCCTGTATATTTCATAATTCCTCAAAAAAACAAACAAAAAAAACTCTGTACTTTCAGATCTGCTCGCTGTACTATAAAAATGCTTTTATTTAATTTTTTTTCTTTTTCTGATGCTATATTCACTTCTTTGAATGAGAGAAGAAAATGAAAAGCTCCGAGAACGGAGGCAGCAAAACATTTTTGAGGGGGCGGGGACGCAATATTGAAACTATGACTGATGAGCAAGTAGGACATAGAAGGTAATATGTACAGTATATATAACTGAGAAAACGCCATATTTTAAGTATTTAAATGATACAAATATTCAGATTAATGTTGTGCAATATACTGTAGAAAATAATACTGTATATTGTTAATAAATTATCTTACAAAATAGGTAATATATTAGCACACTATATATGCCGATGTCATTTTATCAAAATAGAAATTTCATACCTTAAAAAAAAATAAACTTAACAATTTCATGTCTATTACATGATGGAAGCAAATACCATCATTGGCTCGACATAACCTTGCAGAGTAAATGAACTTTATTCTAAAAGAAAAAATCCTTGACAGGTTAAGTGTACCCAAGAATAACAAGTTTTCTGAAGCCACCAACTATGGCTAATATCAAAAAACTTCTCATAAACTTCTAAGCTCCATTTTTGTTCATAAGATTTCTTCGATCATGAAATCTGAATGCATTCTCAAGATTTAATCTCATCTACGACAGAAAATATCTGGACGGAGATGAACTATTCTCGTATGAAATTAAATATCTGAATACAAAACCAGAATGTTTATTTAGAAGGAACTATCTGTATCAGTCATACTTAGTTT